>NC_057714.1:42043575-42073904 GCF_004010195.1 Chiloscyllium plagiosum | reverse complement strand
AGTTTCCTCATTTCCCCTTTCCCCACCTCACCCTAGTTCCAAACTTCCAGCTCAGCACTGTCCCCATGTCTTGTCCGGACTTGTCCTACCTGCCTATCTCCTTTTCCACCAATCCACTCCACCCTCTCCTCCCTGACCTATCACCTTCATCCCCTCCCCCACTCACCCATTGTACTCTATGCTACTTTCTCCCCACCTCTAGCTTATCTCTCCACGCTTCAGGCTCACTGCCTTCATTCCTGATGAAGGGCTTTTGCCCAAAACGTCGATTTTGAAGCTCCTTGGATGCTGCCTGAACTGCTGTGCTCTTCCAGCATCACTAATCCAGAATCTGGTTTCCAGTATCTGCAGTCATTGTTTTTACCTAAGCCATTTCAGGGGACATTTAAATGTCCTCATGAGACTGAAGTCACATGTAGGCTATACCCATAAGGACTAGAGACAAAGAAAAACTGCAGATGCTGGAATTTGAAATCGACAGGCAGAAGCTGGAAGAACACAGTAAGCCAGGCAGCATCAGGAGGTGGAGAAGTCGACGTTTCGGGTATAAGATTTCTTCAGGGTTGGGGGTGGGTGTAGGGGGGGGCTGCAGATAAACAGGGTAAGGGGGACAGTGGTGAAGTGGGGATAGGTGAAGACAGGTTGAGGATACTACCTGGTTGGTCAGTGGGAGGAATAAATCCAGTTGGTGGCAGGGAGGGGGAGGACCTGAGAGGAAGTTGGTGGATGGGAAAGGAGGTTATTTGAAATTGGAGAACTTAATGTTGAGTCTACTCCCAGTCCTGAAGAAGGATTACACCTGAAATATCGACTTCTCCACCTCCTGATGCTGCCTGGCTTGGTGTGTTCTTCCAGCCTCATACCCATAAGGATGGCATTTTCCCTTCATTAAATGACATTAGTGAACCAAGTAGAATTTTATGACACTCAACAGTAGTTTCATGACACCAATGACAAGAACTATATTTTTATTAATTGAATTCAAATTCCACCAGATGCTGTAATCCCACAGTAATAGTCTGAGCCTCTGGATGGCTAGCGCAGATGTTACTGTTGCACCACTACCTCCTCGAGATATAGAAAAATAATAAACATGTCACAAATCCCAAGAAAAACAGCAAGTGCTAGAAAAATTCAAGAATCACCAACATCTCTGAAGAGAGAAACACAGAGGACCAGATCTTCAGATTTCCGGTACCCTGACATTTGTGCTTCAGGATCCCTCATACATCCAGATTGAGTAACTACCCAAGAGGAACTGAGAACTTTAAACTTCTGTTGGCAATTACACTTCATCTGGAACCTTTTGATCAAGTCCCCAAATCTGAATCAAAGCCTTTGTCGGGTTCTAACTCATGTATATTTACCCAGAAAAGGTTGGACGGATTAAAACATGCTCAAACTCCTAACCCTAATCCATCCTATCCCTTTACCCATCTAATACCTAGCCCCCCCTCACCCATTTGGCATCCTACTACCTTAATAATCCACCTGATATTCTACTCTCTTATCCACCTGACACCCTTGCACCTCTCCTACATATCTTCCTCTCTTACCCATCTTCCAGGCTATCTAAAATGCAGTAGCATACAACACATCACATTTCCACCTCTTTATTTTGGAAGAAGAATCATATTGAACTTGAGACTTTAGCTCTGTTCTCTTTTTACAGTTGCTACCAGACCTTCTGAGTTTCTTCAGCCCTTTATGTCTTTCGTTAAAGGTTTTAGTTGGCAAGCTTGCTGAGAACTCACTGAAGGCCTGTTTGAATTTTAGGAAAACCTGAAAGTTGCATGCTGAGATAGAGGAAGACAATATGCATAGACGCAACCACACAGCAGGGAGCTAATCCTGATGGACATGAAATAAGTGTGCATGGCTCAGAGGAGCCTACATATGCAGTGGGGTGTGGTTGTCTTACAGGGAAAAGTGTTTATGAGCACAGACAATGCAAGAGGTCGTAATTCTCCTGGCATGATGGGGACTAAAGAATAAGAAATAAGACTTCCAGATAGGTTAGAGAGCCCAGTGATCACAAAATATGCAATAGCTGGAAGTAATGGAAGTACCACTCCGAATTGTTCGGTCCAGTGGTCGTGGGCGGCACGGTGGCACAGTGGTTAGCACTGCTGCCTCACAGCGCCGGAGACCCGGGTTCAATTCCTGCCTCAGGTGACTGACTGTGTGGAATTTGCACATTGTCCCCGTGTCTGCGTGGGTTTCCTCTGGGTGCTCCGGTTTCCTCCCACAGTCCAAAAATGTGTAGGTTAGATGAATTGGCCATGCTAAATTTCCCGTAGTGTTAGGTGCAGTGGTAAAGGTAGGGGAATGGGTCTGGGTGGGTGCACTTCGGCGGGTCGGTGTGGACTTGTTGGGCCGAAGGGCCTGTTTCCACACTGTAAGTAATCTAATCTAATCTAATGAGGAGTGAATTCTTTAAAAGAGAAGCAGAACCCTGAGTGTGAAGAGGTTGCAGGAAAAGTACAATGGGCAGGAAGGCAACAGAGGGCATACCCAGAACATTAAATCTACCAACAAAGATGGAGTTATCTTGAGATGTAGGAGAACCATTGCTACAGGAGACAACAACTCTCATGGAAGATAGATCAAAAGACCTCATCTCAAAGAATTATTCATTATGTCCTGCCAATAGCCACCGAGAACACCGTGTCTTTGATTTTTGTAACCTCTGTTCTTTCAAGGATCAGCCGTGGATCTTACAAATGAATGCATGCAGCTACATCTCATAGGTTAATGATGCTGTCTTTGCCTGTTGAAGAGCATATTCAATTCTTGGTTGTGGGCCAACACAGTTAAAAGCGCAAGTTTCACTTTATCATGAGAATTGGACCAAACTGTATGACTCTTATGATGAGTAGGGAATCATCAATTGCACAGATGTGGCCATCAAAACAGCCAGAGATTGGACCAATGACCTTCACCAGTAGGGTTTCAATTCCTTCAACATTTGTTCGTTTGTGGCTACAGCAAGTGGTTCCTAGATGTGTATACTAGCTTTCATAGAAACTTGTGTGTTCTGTTCCAATACCCTGATGTACTTATGTAAGGTATGATTTGTCTGGATAGCATGCTAAACAGTACTTTTCACTGTATCTTGGTAAATGTGACAATAATAAATCAAATGAAGATAAAAAAATACTGTATCGAAGATGCCCTTTGACCCATCGACTCCATACTGCCAAAATTACACTGGTGCTACTTTAAAGCACTAGACCCAAAAAACTTTAATGTTATGACACTTCAAGTGTTTGATCAAGTACTTTTTAAAGGTTATGGGGTTATCCACCTTGAATACCATCCCAGGCAGTGCATTCCGGGGACACCACCTCCCCCCTTCCCTGTACCACCACCACCATCATCTGGGTGAAAAGACACTTTTCCTAAAATTCTATCTAAACCTCCTTCACAGCTGTCATGACCTATCAGTCTCCATTTTTCCAGGGCCCTGCAGATCTTCATATCTCTCCCACCTGCCCAAATAGCAAGGATGAATTCCAGGAATCAAATGGTGTCACTTGATAAGCTGGATACTTGCCTTTTTACAAGACCCACAGACACCAGCATGGGGCTACAGTAAAAGCCATTTGCTCATAAGGATTGACATTAAACAAGCTTGTGAAGGTACAGTTTCAGTGCCTGCATTGGTCAAGCCAAGCCCTGCAATACACTCTTGGAAGAGTCTCCAAAATTATCATCCATTATGTATTCCATAATACAGAAGATGTACAGGAGAAAGAACAAGATACAAAACTCAAAAATGTTGCTTTTGCCAATTCAATGCCAATCTTGGCTCCTCTGGCCCAATTTGAGCCATTTTTTTTCCTGCAGTGAAAGAGAGGGATTGTTTATAATGGAAGAGCAGTCAGTGGCATTGCAGCAGCAGGAGTGGTGATGAGATGTCCTCAGAGTGAGTTGGAAGCCCAGAGTGCAGAAATATATGGTATTCTGGGAAGACGAGGTGGGTGAGAACATGATGCATTTAATCATGAGAATAGTAGTCCACGAGAGGCGAAAGGCATGTACAGTGGCATAATGAGAGTAAATGGTAGTCCTGTAAGTGTGAGGTAGCGGAGAGGAGATGGAGACACTTCCCCTTTCGGAGCACAAAGGATTGTTGACTTTCTTTCTTCACTGCTGTCCATAGCATTTTACATGACCCACTGGTCTGACTCGGAGTGTTTTCTCAGTTCAGGCTGGCCTGGTTTTATGGTGTGGCTTCCTTTTCCAGTTAATAGGATACACCGCTTCCATTCACCATCCTATCCAACAGCATTTCTCGGTCCCTCTCTATGAACTAAGAGTTAGCCCTGAATATAAAGCTATTATGAAGCTATGTCCTGAATGTAGACACTCAAAAACTACAGTGTGAAGGACCGGTGCTAGCTTGTAGCATCTGAAGTTGTGTGCAACACATGATCACAATGCATTGAACACCATACATTTCTGCCAGCAGTGAACACTTCCTCTTATGTATGTGACCCCATAGGAAGGACATCATAAAGCCTAGATACATAGTTGAGAAGATGAAAGGCAGGAGATTGTATGAGAAAAGTTGCTTGACCAGATGCCTTGTATTTTACTCAAAACAGCATTTTCATTGATAATAGGAAATTTCAGCCTGAATTTGAATGACTCATATTTTGAAATTTGATTGTTTAGCACAACCTCTGTTTATTAATTGTCTCAAAGATCATAATCCGTTACTCTCTATTACACACACCCAATCTATCGTTCATGTCTTCCTGAAATGGTTTATCATTTTCACGTTAACCACAAACCCAATTTTTATGATATCTGTACACTTAGACATTATTGGCATTTTGCACTCATACCCAATTATTAAGAGCAATGTTCCAAAACTGACCTGCAGAGGCAAATACGGAGTTGAGAGTGTTGGCTTATAAGGAGAGACTGAGCCCACAGGGATTATATTGATCGCAATTTAGAAGAATGAGGGGGTATCTTATAGAAAAATATAAAATTATGAAGGGAACGGATAATATGGAGTAGAGAGGATATTTCCACTGGCAGGTGAAACTAGGACAAGAGGGCATAGTCTCAAAATTAGGAGGAGCTGATTGGGACCGAATTGAGAAGGAACTTCTTCACTCAGAGTGTTGTGAATCTGTGGAATTCCCTGCCCAGTGAAGTAGTTGAGGCTTCCTCAGTAAATGCTTTAAAGCTAAAAGAGAGAATTTTTGAACAACAAAGGAATGAAGGGTTGTAGTGAGAGGGCAGGTAAGTGGAGCTGAGGCCACAAAAAGATCAGCCACGATCTTATTGAATAGTGGAGCAGGTTCGAAGGGCCAGATGGCCTACTGCTGCTCCTGGTTCTTGTGTTCTAAATGTTTACATTTCTGTCATTTGATAAACAAGCATTATACAGTGCTATCCACCTTCTGACCTTTAACCAAGGTTCTGTCTACGCAACCACTCTCCCTCTAATTGTTAACAATCTCATATTTAAATATTATCACATGCAAAACAAAAATGCACAATATTTTCTACATTTTCTTTGCTATTTAGTTATTGCCTCAATAATGTTGTGAAATTTACTGGCATTGTTATTACTAATGAGTCATTTTATAGATGGGAGAAATTCATTGGCTTTGCTGTTTAAAAATAATTTAGATGATTCCTTGCAATTATGACCAAATTGATGACTCTTTTATGTTTATGCTCTTCTTAACAAAGTGCTGCAGGTGCCCATGTGTGCATAACCGAAGTAAAATAAATATTAGGTATTGCATAAGCAAGGGAAGTAGGAAAATTAGTTTATCTTTAAATTCCAAATTTGCGGGATTGTGAAAATAGACGAAATTCAGTCTCCAGATTCACATTTGGGATTCATCTAGTATGAGTAAATCTGGAAAAGAATAGACATCTTCTGTTTTGAGGTGGCATTCAGTATCATTATATTTTGACTGAAGTATTATAGATAGCATATATTATTATTTTAATGCTTTAAGCTTAAATTTTATGATCAGTCCGAAATGGCTGAAAAGTATAAACACATAACCAGTTCATGGTGCTAAGTTCCTGCAGAGGATTATACTAAAATTTGCATTGGTGTGCTCATTTTGCCTTGAAATTCCTGTGGAATTTCATAACTGACATTAAAATAAGTACAAATGTAGCTCCATAAATTGGGGGGGAAGCAAATTGGCTGAGCATGCCTGCCAGAGTCACATTCCAAGGCTGTTCTTTCTCCTCGCTCCTGTGCGCCATTGTGCAATGGTACAATCAAAAACTTTGAGATATGCTGACAGCACTTTGGATATATTCAGTAAATTAAAAAGAACAGGGAGGATGGTAAAACAGGAGGGGGAGTAGCATTGTTAATTAGAGAGTGCAACACAGCTACAGAAGAGGAGGTTGTTGAGGAGGGTTTGTCTGCTGAGTCAGTATGGGTGGAAGTGAGTAACAGGAATGGAGCACTTTATTGGATATTTTCTATTGGCCCCCCAATAGTAGCAGAGACATGGAAGAACAGATTGAATAGCAGATCTTGGAAAGGTGCAGAGTTGTTGTTATGGGTGACTTCAACTTCCCCAATATTGTTTGGAACCTCCTTAGTGCAGCTGGTCTGGATGGAATCAATTTTGTCAGGTGTGTCCAGGAAGGATTCTTGACTCAATATTTAGATAGGCCGACTAGTGGGGGAGGCCATATTGGATTTGGTGCTAGGCAACGAGCCAGGCCAGATGTCAAATCTCTCTGGGCGAGCATTTCGGTGACAGTAACCACAACTGCCTCAGCTTTACCATAGCCATGGAGACGGATAGGAGCAGACAGTATGGGAAGGTATTTAATTGGGGGAGGGGAAATTATACAGGAGGTATGGAATGTAAATTGAGAGCAATTGTTCAATGGGAAATGTGCAACAGAAATGTGGAGGCTGTTTAAAGAGCACTTGTTGCGGGTGTTGGATAACATTGGCCCACTGAGACAGGCAAGGTGAGGGAACCTTGGATGACTAGAAGAGGAGGTCCTCATCAAGAGGAAGAATGAAGCTTGCTTAAGGTTGTGGAAGCAAGGATCTGGCACAGCTTTAGAGGATTACAGGGTAGCTAGGAAAAAACTCAAAAATAGACTCAAGAGAGCTAGGAGAGGATACAGAAAAGCCTTGGTGGGAAGAATGAGGGAAAACTCAAAGGTGTTCTACCCTACGTGAGGAATAAGAGAATGATCAGAGAGAAGGTAGGGCCAATCAGGGATAGTGAAAGCAACTTGTGCCTGGAGTCTGAAGGGGTAGGGGAGGCTTCAGTATTCACTAGAGAGAGGGGCCTTGTTGATAGTGTTACGACACAGGATAAACCCCTCTGCTAATTTAAACCAGACACACAGAAAAGCTCAGTTTGCGCCGTAATCTGTGAGATTTTGAGTGGCAAAGAACTATCCCAAATATTTAAAGAAAAAATTAATAATATTATTCTTTCAAGTCCAAAAGAGAAACTTAGACAACAACTATTTACAACTCCTTTCTCTTAAACCTATCTTTTACCTCCCACTCGACAATATTGGTCCGATAAATTCTTTTATAACTTTACAGCAAATCACTTTCAAACCCAGTTATCATCTTCGGATGTCGAACTTTCTCTGTAGATTTCTCTAGGTCGGCTTCAGTTTTCTGCTGCACAAATTTCTTATGGACAGGTACCTTTCAGGGAGCTATTGTGCTGGCTATTACGTTGATGCTTGGCAGCTCCTTGCTGTTCTCCCTCTAACTGTTCAAAATATTCATTTTATACTCCAAAACATTGGATCATTTCATTGGTTTGATGTCATCCAAAACAGTAAAATTCAAATTCGATTGGATTTTGGTCTCTGGGGCAAAATTTGAATTTGTTTTGTACCATGGCAACATAAGTCCAGCTATTTGGATCAACCAAATGTTACACTTTTAGATCTTTCAGCACACTTTATGCCAGGCAGAAATTTCAGCTTCCTTAAAGGTACAGTGTCTGTCTACAGCTTCATAACAATAGTGAGAACATTGTAGACCAGGTTAATAGGCTTGAACAGATTAATGGGCAGCACGATGGCTCAGTGGGTTAGCACTGCTGCCTCACAGTGCCAGGGACCCGGGTTTGATTCCCGCCTCGAGCGACTGTCTGTGTGGAGTTTGCACATTCTCCCTATGTCTGCATGGGTTTCCTCCGGGTGCTCCGGTTTCCTCCCACAATCCAAAGATGTGCAGGTTAGGTGAATTGTTCATTCTAAATTGTCCATATTGTTAGGGGCATTAGTCAGGGGTAAATATAGGGTCTGGGTGGGTTAGTCTTCAGAGGGTCGGTGTGGACTTGTTGGGCCGAAGGGCCTGTTTCCATACTGTAAGGAATCTAATCTGATCTTAAGAAAGTGGATGGTGTTGAAAATTCTGGGAAGCATCAAGATGGATAAGTTCCCAGGGGCAGACCTGATATATCCAAGGTTACTACAGGAAGCAAGGAATGAGATTGCTGCACCTCTGGCAGTGATCTTTGCATCCTCACTCTCCATGGGAGTAGTACCAGATGATTGGAGGGAGGTGAATGGTGTACCTCTGTTCAAAAAAGGAAATAGAGAAATCCTTGGGAATTACAGACCAGTCAGTCTTACATCTGTGGTAAGCAAGGTACTGGAAAGGATTCTGAGAGAGAGGATTTATGACTATTTGGAAAAACATAGTTTGATTAAAGGTAGTCAGCATGACTTTGAGGGGCAGGTCATGCCGCATAAGCCTTATCGAGTTCTTTGAGGATGCGATGAGACAGGTTGACGAAGTTTGAGCAGTGGTTGTGGTGTATATGGATTTCAGTAAGGCATTTAATAAGGTTCCCCTCGGTAGGCTCATTCACAAAGTTAGGAGATAAGAGATACAGGAAAATATGGCTATCTGAATACAGAATTGGCTGACCAAAAGACAACAGCGAGTGTAGTAAATCGGAAGTATTCAGCCTGGAGGTCAGTGACCAGTGGTGTCCCACAGGGAATCTGTTCTTGGGTCTCTGCTCTTTGTAGTTTTTATGAATGACTTAGATAAAGAAGTGGAAGGATGGATTAGTAAGTTTGCTGATGATGCAAAGTTGGTGGTGTTGTAGATAGTGTTGAGGGCTGTTGCAGGTTACAACAAGACATTGACAGGATGTGGCCGATGGAGTTCAATCTGGATAAATGCGAATTTATTCATTTTGGAAGGTCAAATTTGAATGCTGAATGCAGGGTTAAAGACAGGATTCTTGGCAGTGTGGAGGAACAGCAGGATGTTGGGGTCCATGTACATAGATCCATCAAAGTTGCCACCCAAATTGATCGAGTTGGTAAAAAAGCCTATAGTGTTTTGGCTTTCATTAACAAGCAGATTGAGTTTAAGAGCCATAAGGCTTTGCTGCAGCTCAATAAAACCCTGGTTAGACCACACTTGGAATATTGTGTCCAGTTCTGGTCACCTCATTATAGGAAGGATGTAGATGCTTTACAGAGGCTGCAGAGGAGATTTACCAGGATGCTGCCTGGATTGGAGGGCTTGTCTTATGAGGAGAGGTTGAGAGAGCTAGGGCTTTTCACGCTGGAGAGAAGAAGGAAGTGTAGTGACTTGATAGAGGTGTACAAGTAACGAAAGGCATAGATAGAGTAGATAGCCAGAGATTTTTCCCCAAGGCAGAAATAGCGGTCACGAGGGGTCATAATTTTAAGGTGATTGGAGAAAGGTGTACGGGAGATGTCAGAGGTAGGTTCTTTATGCAGAGAATGGTGGGTGTATGGAATGCACTGCCAGTGGTAGTACATACAGAGACATTAGGGACATTTAAGCGACTGCTGGACAATCACATGGACAACAGTAAATTGAGGGGTGTGTAGGTTAGATTGATCTTAGATTAAGATAAATGCTCAGCACAAAATTGTGGGCCAAAGGGCTTGTACTGTGCCATCCTGTTCTGTGTTCTATATATAGAACAAATGTCAGTAAGATTTTAAAATCAGAAAGTGGTTCAAATGACCAAAGAATTTTCTCTAAAACCAATGAAATTTGAATTGTCATTTTGTATGCTATTCAGAAATTCACCAGCATTCTGTGTTTCTCCCCTGTTGAAATAACAGCCTTTCGATAGTTATGGAAGTCCCACACACATTTCCAGATCCTCCCTGCCATCATCCTTGAGGACTTGTTCACCAGCATCCGATTCTGGAGCCTCATCATTATCTCCAATAGCCAGCAATGCAGTCTTTTCATTTGATACTGCAGTTGAAAATCAAGCTCTGGGAGAACATAACCAGCGAGTCTTGACATCATCAGAGCGACTTTCAGAAGATTCTGTGGGAGGAACCACAACTTCATTGTCATCAAATTCTTGTCACAATGCTACATTGTCTCTCTTGTATCATATGGATAAACATGGCAAAATGAGAAAAGCTGAAGGTATGAAAAAGATATTATTCTCAAATTCAATGATTATCTAGTTTGTGCTTTGTAATATAATTGTTATTGCAATAGTAGCTGTTACCGCTGTTTGAAAAATACCAGTAACTGCTTAATTGTCCATAATGCATCAATTCTTTTCTGTCCACCTTATAAAGTTAGCAACAGTAATTTCAATAAATAGATTTTAAAGCTATCTGATGTGAATGTGTTGGTTTTTAAGATATACTTTTTAAAAGCTATTAACTGGCAGCAATTCCATTTCTTCTATTTTTGACAAGAAAATTTTCTTTTTGGACATTAGTGTTCAAATCATAACAAGATCAAATGGCAGCTAAAGATGGGGGTCTTATAATTGAAATGGCCAAGTTTGAATGAACAGAATTTGTTCTGTTTTGTTGATATAATAACAAAATAATCCTTTTTTTAAAGAGAGATCTATTTACTATATTGTGTCAAAAATAATGCTGTTGCTTTCAGATGACAACAGAGGTATTTCTTCAGCAAAAGTTAGTCCTCCTATGAATCAAAAAGAGAACACAAAACAAAGATTTGTTGACTTTGGGTAAGTTATTTATAATCCGTCAGTATAGTATGTTGCACTTAATCTGAAGCTGCCAACTGCAAATTATTTGTTTTTAATTAACGTAGTTCAAAAACATAATTCTAAACTGGCTTGTTCAAAACCTTCACAGGATTGCAATATGGAGTGATGCATTTAAATATCGATTTCCTGTATTTTTAAGACCATAAGACATGGGAGCAGAAATTAGGCTATTCAGCCCATCGGGTCTGCTCTGCCATTCAATAATGGCTGATAAGTTTCTCAACCCCATTCTCCTGCTTTTTTCCTGTAACCCTTGATACTCAAGACCCTATCGATCTCAGTCTTAAATATATTCAATGACCTAGCCTCCACAGTCTTCTGTGGCAGTGGGCTCCATAGATTCACCACTTTCTGGCTAAAGACTTTCTCCTTATCTCCATTTGAAAAGGTCTTCCCTTTACTCTCAGGCTGTGGCCTCAGGTCACAATTTATCCGACCAATAGAAACATCTTCCAAACATCCACTCTGTCCAGGTCATTCAGTATTCTGTGTGTTTCAATTTGATCCTCCCTCATCCTTCTAAACTCCATTGAGTATAAACCGAGAGTCCTCAAACGTTTCTTATATGTTAAGCTTTTCATTCCTGGTACCATTCTTGTGAACCTCCTCTGATCACGATACATCCTTCCTGAGATATGGGGCCCAAAACTGCACACACTACTCAAACCGGGGTCTGACCAGAGCCTTATACAGCCTCAGAAGTACATCACTGCTTTTATATTAAAGTCCTCTCAAAATAAATGCCAACATTGCATTTGTCTTCCTGACTCAACCTGCAAGTTTACCTTGAGAGAATCCTGGACTAGAACTCCCAAGTCCCTTTGCACTTCAAACTTCTGAATTTTCTCCTCACTTAAAAAAAAGTCCATGCCTGTATTCTTCCTACCTCACACTTTCCCACTTTGTACTCCATCTGCCACTTCTTTGCCCGCTCTCCTAACTTGTCCAAATCCTTCTTCAGCCTCCTATCTCCTCAATGCTACCTGTCCCTCGCCCTATCTTTGTATCATCTACAAACTTCACCAGAACGCCCTCAGTTCCTTCATTTAGCTCGTTAATGTACAAGCTTACCCTCATGTTTGATCTTCTCCCTCCTTTTTTCTTTTTTTGTTTCCTTCTATTGGTCACAATCCTCTGGTTTCCCACTGCCCATTACCACGTTATGCGCTTTGTCTTTTGCTTTCATGCTATCACTGACTTCTCTTGTCAACCATAGTTGCCCTTTCTATAGGTATATGAAGAATAAAAGGATGACTAGGGAAGGAATAGGATCAGTCAAAGACAGAAGTGAGAAGTTGTGTGTGGACCCTGTGGAGATGGGAGAAGTGTAAAACGAATATTTCTCATCAGTTTTCACTCAAAAAAAAGGAGAATATTGTTGAGGGGAAGAATGAGATACGAGATATTAGACTAAAAAGGATAGAGGTTAGTAAGGAAGAGGTGTTATCAATTCTAGAAGGAGTGAAAGTAGACAAGTCCCCTGGGCCAGATGGGATTTATCCGAGGATTCTCTGGGAAGCTAGGGAGGAGGAGTTGGAGCCTTTGGCTTTGATCTTTGAGGAGTCATTATCTACAGGTTTAGTTCCAGTGGACTGGAGGATTGCAAATGTTGTGCCATTGCTCAAGTAGAGATGACCCAGCTAATTATAGACCAGTGAGTCTTACATCTGTTGTAGGAAAAGTTTTGGAAAGGATTATAAGAGATAGGATTTATAAGCATCTTGCAAGCAACAGTTTGATTGGAGATAGTCAACGTGGATCTGTCAAGGGCAGATCATGCCTCACAAACCTCATTGAGTTTTTTGAGAAGGTGACCAAGCATGTGGATGAGGGTAGGGCAGTTGACGTAGTGTACATGGACTTCAGTAAGGCTTTTGATACAGTTCCATATTGTACGCTGTTGGAGAAAATGCGAAGGCATGGAATTAAGGGTGATTTAGCAGTTTGGATTAGAAACCGGCTTTCTGTAAGAAGGCAGCAAGCGGTGGTTGATGGAAAATATTCAGCCTGGAGTCCATTACTATTGGTGTGCCACAAGGAT
This sequence comes from Chiloscyllium plagiosum, assembly GCF_004010195.1. Classification (NCBI taxonomy): domain Eukaryota; kingdom Metazoa; phylum Chordata; class Chondrichthyes; order Orectolobiformes; family Hemiscylliidae; genus Chiloscyllium; species Chiloscyllium plagiosum. The sequence continues at coordinate 42,060,833 of NC_057714.1, read as the reverse complement.
CTGTTTTGGGACCACTGCTGTTTGTCATTTTTATAAATGACTTGAACGCAGGCATAGGTGGATGGGTGACACTAAAGTCGGTGATGTAGTGAACAGTGTGGAAGAATGTTGCAGGTTGCAGGGAGACTTAGATAAACTGCAGAATTTGGCTGTGAGGTGACAAATGGAATTCAATGCAGATAAATATGGGAAGAATAACAGGAAGGCAGAATATTGGGTCAATGGAAAGATTCTTGGTAGTGTGGATGTGCAGAAGGATCTTGGAGTCCATGTACATAGATCCTTGAAAGTTGCCACCCAGGTTGATAGTGCTGTTAAGAAGGCATATAGTGTGTTAGGTTTTATTGGTAGAGGGATTGAGTTCCGCAGCCATAATGTTATGCTGCAACTATTCAAAATGCTAGTGCGGCTGCACTTGGAATATTGTGTACAGTTCTGGTTGTCCCATTACAGGAAGGATGTGGAAGCATTGGAAAAGGTGCAGAGGAAATTTACTAGGATGTTGCCTGGTCCGGAGGGAATGTCTAATAAAGAAAGGCTGAGAGACTTGGGTCTGTTCTAATTGGAGAGAAGAAGGCTAAGAGGGGTTTATTAGAGATATAAAAGATGATCAAAGGATTAGATAGGGTGGACAGTGAAAGTCTTTTTCCTAGGATGATGACATCAGCTTGTACAAGGGGGCACAGCTGCAAATTGAGAGTTGATAGGTTTAAGACAGATGTCAGAGGCAAGTTCTTTACTCAGAGAGTGGTAAGGGCATGGAATGCTCTGCCTGCCAATGTAGTTAACTCAGCCACATTAGTGAGATTTCAGTAATCCTTGGGTAAGCACATGGATGATGATGGGATAGTATGGTGAAGATCGAGGGCTGAACAATACTGGGCTGTATTGTTCTATGTTCTATTCTCCCTGTACCGTGCTTCTTTTTCTTCAGGATGAATCTCTTCTGAATTACTCCCAGAAGCTCCTGCCATTGCTGTTCCACTGTCTTTCCTGCTAGGCTCCACTCCCAGTCAATTCTCCCCAGCTCTTCCCTTATACCTCTGTAGTTGCCTTTATTCAGCGGTAATAACCTCTGATTCTATCTTCTCTGTCTCAAATTGCAGAGTAAATGAAATCAAATGATCGCTGCCTCCTTAGGGTTCCTTCACCTTAAGCTTCCTTATCAAGTCTGCCTCATTGCACAACACTAAATCCAGTACTGCTTGTTCCCTCATGGGCTCCACCACAATCTCATCCAAAAAGCCATTTGTAGACATTCTATAAATTCCTTTTCTTGCAATCCACCTCTAATCTGATTTTCCCGGTCCACCTGCATATTGAAATCCCCCATGATCACTGTAACTTTGCCTTTCCTACACATCTTTTCTATCTCATGGTGTATCTTGCACCCCAGCTACTGACTACTGTTTGGAGGCCTGTACATACCTCAAACAATGGTTTTTTAACATTTGCAGTTCCTCAATTCTACCCATACAGATTCTACATCATCTGACCCTCCGTCATTTCTTACGAATAAGGCAACCCCACCCTCTTTGCCTACCTGCCTATCTTTCAATAGCATATACATCCTTGAATATTCAACTTCCAATCCTAATCTTGTAGACAGGGCTGTGCATTTTAACTTTAGTTGATGGTGTAAAAGTTGCAATAATGAATTATTACTTGTTATACACTCAAATTTTATAAATTATGATTTTTCTCTTCTATTCACTTCAGTGGAAAGGAAAATCAGCTGTGTGTAATAGATGACTAATTAGTCATGCATATTTACACTTTCACCCAATTTGAAGATTAGTCTGTGAGATTTAAGATCAAGTGGTGAGATTCAGAGTAGAGGTTAACAAGGTTCGGATGGCAGAGGCACAGATGATCAGAAGGTGGGAAGGATGGTGGATGAAAAGAAGCCAGCTGAGAGAATAGTGAGAAAGAGAAGGGAGGCTATATTAGCAGATGAGGAGTGAGGAGATGCTGAGGGGACAGATGGGAATCGGAGAAAGTTGGGTAAATATTGATGCTGCAAGTGTCGTGGAGGATTACCAGGAGATGCGGAGAGTTCTTCAAGGAGATGATTTTTTATTTGTAAACAAAAGCTGTGACAACCAGAAAGCGAATTCATGATTGCTCCTGAACCTCTGGGTCCTTTTTCTTTGTATACATTTTCGTTATCATGCTTTCTTCAAGTTTATCAGCATGTCCAATTGTGTTGGTTAGGGCTATCTTTCTGCAGTTATGCAACAAACCAATGATGTTAGTTCATGTTATCTCTCTACTTCTGCCACTATGGTTTTCAGCCCTAGGTTGACCCTATTACATCATGCTAACATTTACTTATATGTCACATGCTTTGATTAACCTGACTTTGCCGCTGTTGGTACCTAACCTAATTATACTGCCTAACTAACATAATTATGCCAACATTGTTCTATACCTGATTGATATAGCATTCCACAGATCCTTGTAACATTCCACCAGTCCTCATATTTAACCCTTCACATGTCCTTATGCTCTTTATTTTCCATATTCCCCCTTTGAGATCTACTGGTCTCACCTAGAGAAAGAAAACAATAAGTCCAGACCCTCTGCTGCCTAATAAAAACATTGTCAGTCCCAACACGGACCAAATGAATTTCGAGGTCTGATTCTTAAAGGTTCTTCCTCCATTCCTGGGGTCCCTTGGGTCAAAAACCTGTCCTCCAGTAACCAGAACAGGAAAAAAGACCCAAGGTCCCTCACAATCTAAGACCCTTCACAAGCGTTTTTCAGAAGCAACATCAATGTTCTCATTTGGACATGTTCCTCGCATGGAGATGGTTGCCAGATCATAATAGTAGAGCGGCGAAGCTTTGTCAGATGTGAGAATGTGTCCGGGGATCGCCGAAAGAACCACGAGTGTAGTGATGCGAACTAGAAAATACTTAATAAAGGGTAAGGCACAACAAAAGACAAAAGCGACAACAAGTATACAGCACCTACAATAATTCCAACCTTGACAAACCAAGCTCCCCATTTTTCAGAAGTCTTTATGATATTATTTTTCACTACTGGGAACTTTCTGCCCAATATTTTGACTGCAGTCCCTTTATTCATCGTCAGTTCAACTATCAGACAGTCCTTATTTTTACACAACTGAAAATCTGATGATACTTCGGGAAGTGTAACCATTCCGTTATTTATTTTACTCGTCTATTTTTAACCTGTTGGTTTTCCAATTCTAAGTAGGTCCACTAAAGCAATCTCCACCTTACTTATTCTGCCCTATCCATTCAGGCTCTCATTACTCATAAGGCGGTACCAACAGGGATTTGCATACACCATGTGGAATTTTTACTGCCATCACGTGGAATTTTCACTACCATCATATGGAATTTTTTACTACCTTCATGTGGAATTTTTACTAACACCACGTGGAATTTTTACGAAACCAGGTGGAATTTTCACTACCAAAACGTGGAATTTCTACTCAGCCAATTACTTTGTTCTACCCTTACTCATCCCTCACCCCACTGCGCAGCTTTCTTGAACAATCCTCCACGTCTCCTTCAACCGCAATTTACTATTTCTCGCCTTTCAGATCTTTGGATCGGAGAAACCCTCAGTCAGTTTCCCGCCCTCCGAGTCCCCGAGGACTGCCCCAAGCCAACAGAATATAGTCCGAATTAGCAGCAAAAGAGCTTACCTCTTTTTGTTGGGTACCCATATTCTTGGGGGTGTCAGTTTTGGGAGTGTCCCCTGGCAGACCGAGAAACACCCTGTTGGTGCCGCCCTCTTTTTGGGTAGGTCTCTTCACGACTCTGCTCTCAGCACCAAATTTGTCGTGGAGAATTACCAGGAGACGCAGAGAGTTCTTCAAGAAGATGATCTTTTATTTGCAAACAAAAGTCGTGACATCCAGAAAGCGAATTCATAATTGCCCCCGAACCTCGGGGTCTGTTATTTTTTATACCTTTTAGTTATCATGCTTTCTTCAAATTTATCAGCATGTCCAATTGTGTTAGTAAGGGATATCTTTCTGCAGTTATATAACAAACCAATTATGTTAGTTCATGTTATCTCTCTATTTCTGACACTATGGTTTTCCCTATTACATCATACTAACATTTACTTACATGTCACGTGCTTTGATTAACCTGATTATGCTGCCATTGGTACCTAACCTAATTATACTACCTAACTAAGATAATTGTACCACCATTGTTCTTTACCCAATTGATGTAGTATTCCACAGATCCTTGTAACATTCCACCATTCCTCATATTTAACCCTTCACATGTCCTTATGCTCTTTATTTTCCATACAAGTGAAGTTGAAGAAGGTTAAAAATCAAATGGCAGGGATATTCGAATGTAGTTATTTTCTAAGGAAACATGTCCTAAGCAGTTGTGGAGGAGTCTTTTTGAGGATGAGAGAGGGAATAGTGTTGGTTTGTAGAGGAATAGCTTAGAGTGAATTCGACAATCAACAAGACCAGGTACAGAAGTGGATGAAATATTACTGGGTAGGGCTTACATCAGGGAGTGTAAAGTTTCTCATTGAATGTGAGAATGCAAAGACAAAAATTATAATCTGTGACTGAGGCAGTAAATCTTTGGGGGAGTGTCCAAGAGGTGGCAATAATGATCAGTGGTGCTACTCAGCAAATTCCAGAATTCTCCCAGGGTATAGAATGTACATTGGAGTTTGTTAATTTTATGGTGGGAAGAAAGTCATTGTTCATGAGTGTGCATGTGAATACATTGTTTGGTTCTTTTGCATGGTGGGGAGAAGAATATTAAGGGTTGAGATGCAACACTGTTCACTCTGCATTCACAGCTAACCATAGCAACAGGGACTGGCAGGGAATAATCTCCTCTGAGTGATGAAGGTAAAACTACTGTATAGGAAGGAGACTTGTATGTTGCTCAAAAATATCTGAATGAAAGGAGACTCTGTGGCCAATAAGCTTGTAGTCAGGTACTTTGACTAATCCAAGTCCAAGGGACTTGTGGATTGGCCAGATCAATAGACCAGTTTTATGGATAGTATATTGGGCAGAGATGGTAAGGAGGGAAGGTATGAGAACGAAACAGTCAAATAGCTTGGGATCTGATACCTAGCGGAATTTCAGTCATGCATTTAATCGACATCAAGCAAAAAATCAGCTGGTCCAAAATTATGGCTGAAATGTCATGGCAGTACTTCTTGTTTCTTTTGTGCTCCCATTCACCAGAATCCTGCCCTACCCCCCAAAAACGCAAATATAACACACATCCATGATTATACAAATCTGCAACAAATGGACTGCAGCAGTTCAAGAAGGCAGCTCACCGCAAACTTCTCCAGTGCTATTAGGGATGAGCAGTATATGATGGCCCAGCCAACAAAGCCCATATCATCCAAATACATTTTGGAAGATACTCAGCCGCACAATTTCCTGAAAATAAGTGAACAAGTTGGGAACAATAGTGATTGAAATACTCTGGAAAATTCCACTCTTAGTCTTTCAGACAATCATAAGGTAGCATGGGTCAAGTGTAATCTAAAAAGACCTATATAATGCAATCTCTACTCAAGTTAAGAACAAATTCAGATCCCTATTTCATCCTTTTTCCTCATTTTTCAATTTTAGACTTCACATATATTAAAAAATTAGGTGTTTTTGCATGTTGCTATAATTTGTAAAATTAATAAATTAAATGTACAGCATAAACTTTCAGTTTCTGCCATTCTTAAAACCAGTATTAATAACTGATTTAATTTTTAATTTATTGTAGCGTTCAATCACAAAAGATATGTAGTAATGGGAATAAACAAAAGGACAAGGAAAAGGAATTCAATAGACTTTCATCAGGAAGCAGGTATGCCACAATTCAGACCCCCTTCTTTTTTGTGCCTGTGACATGGGAATTATGAGCTTTTTTTGTGCAGCAATTTCAAGAGGATGTTTAGTGCTTTGGCCACAATGAAACCTGCACACAGTTTGGGGTCATTCCAGTCCACCAAAGATTTGTAAATGTTCATGTTTCAAGTTTTTATCTTATTCAACAAAGAAATTGCATTTGGTTAAACAGTAGCACTGTTCAAATCCATGTAAATCAGTTGTAAAGTTCCCACTTCTGTTCAGAATGGACATTTTGCTTACTTTTCTTCCCTATTATTGGTTAATTGCTCATTCCTGACATTATTCTGTTGAACTACAAACCTTTTGGGGATAGCCAAAATACATAGTTTTTGGCTACTAAAAATTCTGTAGTTGGTTATCATCACTGTAGTAACATTCTGGATAGAGACAAGCTTTTTCCCAGGATGAAGGATTCAATAACGAGAGGTCACTCTTTAAAGGTGAGAGGTGAAAAGTTTAAGGGGGATACACGCAGCAAGTACTTCACACAGAGGGTGTTAGGCGTTTGGAACGTGTTGCCAGCAGAGGCGGTAGAGGTGGGCATGGTGAATTCATTTAAGATGCGTCTGGACGGATGCATGAGTAGGTGGGGAGCAGAGGGATACAGATGCTTAGGAATTGGCCAACAGTTCAGTTGGATCGGCTCAGGCTTGGAGGGCTGAAGAGCCTGTTCCTAGGCTGTAAATTTTCTTTGTTCTTGTTCTTTGTTCTTGACTGGATTTTGAGTTGTGATTTAAGGTATCTGGAACTTTTAACGCTCATCAGTGTCTCCTGTTCTTTGACACCTAGAAAAAAAATGAACAATCATTGTTGTATTATCACACTATCTCAACAGTCCAGGGTCTGCAATATTTTGTTTTTATTATGTGAATGTTTGCTCGCCATGTTCATGGAAATTAAAAATAATGCCGGAGCAGAGGAAGTGTCATGAACTAGGACATTGAACACCATGTACAATTTTCTGATCCATGCTACCAGATTTAGGTTTCTCCAAATTCTACCCTATACAGGTTAGATGGCTGCAGTATGTTTGGATAGTGTGATGATGCAACAATGATTGTTCATTATTTTCCAGAAATCAAAGATTGGGAGTATGAAGATGGGGATTAAATTTCCAGATGTCTTAAATCACAACACATAATCTGGTCAAGAATCTTACTACAGTGATGATAATCATCTGTAGAATGTTTAATAGTTGTTGCAGAAAATATGTATTTCAGTTATTATGAAAATGTTTGCACAGAGAACAGGACAGCACAGAAACAGGCACTTCAACTCACCAAGACTGAATCAATACACAGTGCCTTTCTGAACAAAAACCTTTCACCTGTCTGTGATCTGTATCCCTCTATTTTCTGCCTATTCATGTAAGAGAGCATCAGAGAAGCTCTCTTAAATGTTGCTATTGTATCTGCCTCTGACAATGCATACCAGGCACTTACCACCTTCCGTGTAAAACAAAAAATGTGCTTTTCACATCTTCTTTAAACTTACTCCCTTTTACCTTAAACCTACGTCCCCTTGTAATTAGCATTTATACCTTGGGACAATGACTGTGACTATTCATTTTTTTTATGCCTGACATGATTTTTAAACTTCTATCAGGTCACCCCATATCTTTTGACGTTCAGCTGAAACCAAATCAAGTTTGGCCAATCTGTCCTCATAGATAGTACCTTCCAAACGAGGCAACATATTCGTAAACTGTTCCTGTACTCTCTCCAAAGTCTCCACATACTTCAGGTAGTGTGGTGATCAGAACTGTACTCAGAACTAAAGTTTGAGAGAGCTGCAACATGACTTGCCAATTTTTATACTTGATGCCCCAAAAGATGAAGGCAAGCATGCCGTATGGTTTCTTCTACGTTACCACACTGCCCTCATCAATCATCTTCTTCACTTCCTCCTTTGCCTTCCTCAGTATTCTGGGATAGATCCCATCAGGTCATGGGAACTTGTCTACCTTAATGTTTTTCAAACAGCCAATACCATGTCCATTTTTATGTTGACATGCCATAGATTATTAACATATTCCTCCTGAGACTCACCATTCACCCTGTACTTCTCCTTTGTGAATAACAACGCAAACTATTCATTAAGGACCTCACCCAATTCCTCCGGCTCCATGCATAAATTCCCTCCTTTGTCCTTGAGTGGAACTACCCTATCCCTAGATATGCTCTTGCTCCTTATATAGGTATAAAAAGCCAAGGGATATTCCTTAAACCTGTTTTCCAAAGACTTTTCATGAACCTTTTAGCATACTAATTCCTTGCTTGAGTTCTTCACTCCTAATTCTTTGTTTGAGTTCTTATAACCATTCCTGAAGAAGGGCTTATGCCCGAAACATCGATTCTCCTGCTTCTTTGGTTCTGTCTGACCTGCTGCGCTTTTCCAGCAACACATTTTTCAGTTCTTATAATTAAAACAATGTCAGGGATGAGTAATTAACTATAATGGGGAAGAAAGTGTTATACTGGAAAAATTCAGTTGTAGAGAAACAAACGAAGTTAACTTTTCAAGTCTGGTAAGACACTTCTTCAGAACTGAAACCTTCAGTCACACCCATTTCTGTGATCTACCTAATTGACAAGCAAAGCTGTTTTCAGTAGCTTCCTCTCATCTAGTATAACTTTATTTTGCTGCAATGTTGAATCTTATTTATTGTATTTACGCCTCCATTAACGTATTCTTATAGTTACTACTTCAATGTCTTTCAGAATGAATACTTCAAAAAAGTTCTGGTAATCAAACATTTATTACTCCAATGGTACTTTTCATTGATGGTCCCTGGGTTAACAATAATAGGAAAGAACATTTTAAGTGAAAAATGTCTGTTCAAAGTATTTTCATTTCTAAGATAAAACTATGTACTCATCAAATATGTTTGAATATTTTGACATTCTCAGCGACTGAGAAGTATGCAAAATTAGGCTTCCTCCATTTCCCTTTTATTTGTATTTCATGTTATCACTGATAGAAAGTATCTAAGTGCTAAAACAGGGATTGCTGGAAAAACTCAGCAGATCTAGCAGCATCCGTAAAGGGAAATCAGAGTTAATATTTCGGGTCCAGTCACCCTTCATTAGAATGCAGAAGGGTCACAAAACCCAAAACATTAACTCTGATTTCTCTCCACAGATGCTGCCAGATCTGCTGAACTTTTTCAGCAATTTCTGTTTTTGTTTCTGATTTACAGCATCTGTAGTTCATTCAGTTTTTATTTAGTATTTAGGTGCTGGTTGAATATAATAAACATGGTAACTACTGTATTTAAATCAAACTGAGAAAGGTTCTTGTGACGCAATAGTAGTGTCCCTTCCTCTGATTCAAGAGGCCAGGGTTCAAGTGCCACCTGCTCCCGAGGTGTGTAATAGCATCTCTTAATAGGTTGGTTTGAAAATATGTGATTAAAGTGATAATGTGAATTCTCTGGGCCAGAAAGTCCATGTTCAAGTTCCACCTGTCCTAAACATGTGTCATAACATGCCTGAACAGGTTGATTAAGAATATTTAGACCAACCTGAGTATTTGTCTCAAGTCATAGATCCAAAGAATCACGCTACTGGCTGTGAGATTTCCAACCCCAAATAACAGTGAGACCATCTGGGACTCTGCAGCTAATCTGAAGTCGCTGCTCCCATTAGTTGTAAGAGAGCCATTCCATTATGTTTTCCATCACTAATGGCATGAAGCTGTCAGAGTGAACCAAGGAAAAAGTAGCATTTTTCCAAATATTAATATGAACAGTTCAATGTTATGGTTAGTTCAGCATTCACTTAATTTTCTTTGGATCTAATGCCATAGCTTCCTGTAGAATGAAAACATTCTGCATCCACTGCTTGTCAAACTGAGGTGCTACTATCTGTGTTTTCAGATGCAAAAATCTCAGTGAATAGGCGCACAGAATAACTCTTAAGCAATCTGACCTGTCTGGCAAAAATTTGGATGAGCTAATTTTTATTGATGTTTATGTTTAGATGCATCCAATAACACATTGCTTCTGGAAACCCCACTCACACCAGCAGAAGTGCTGATGGATAGGAAAAATGCTGAGAAATTAATTACCTTGTGAAAATTTGAGTACCAGTTACAAAATTATTAACAAAACTAGTCAAAAATGATGAAATGATCAAGAATTTACAGACCTAGATACCTATCCCCACCCCCACCCTCCTCTAGCTTATCTCTCCACGCTTCAGGCTCTCTGCCTTTATTCCTGATGAAAGGCTTTTGCCCGAAACGTCGATTTCGAAGCTTTTCGGATGCTGCCTGAATTGCTGTGCTCTTCCAGCACCACTGATCCAGAATCTTAGAACAACTACTGACTTGGCTGTTTCTTGAGCAATCCTGATGATTTAGCACCCAGCATATCTAAATGTTGGGAAATAGCCTGCAGTATGGACACCTGTTAGCTGTAGCTAAAAAGTAGCATAGTGTACTAATTGGAGAGGAAATACTTTTGATGATATGTTGAAAAATATCAATAGTAATGGATGCCTGCATTTATAACCTTTTGTTACTTTATTGGCAGGATCTCGAAGGATACCTTGGATAGCTTGACAAGTACCATTTCAGTAGGAGAAACATCTTCCTCCGTCTCACCATGTGTACTTTTATCCTGGTTTGGAGAAAGTGCTGGAGGATACCATTCTTCCAGTAATATGCCATCCCCGAGCAGTTCAACAGAACCATCTTCTGAGAGCCTAAGCCCAGAAAAACAGAGATATAAGGTAAATTACTGTTTTTTTTAAACCGGAAATGGAAACTGAAATATATCTTTTTAAGCAGATATCTAGATATGTTTTTGCAGTATTACATGGAAACATTTGTTATAAACATGAGTATACAATTTCATTGCTTGAACTGTGAAAATTAAGTTGATTTGTAGTTACCTGATTTGGTGGATTAGGTTTATTTTCATAGAGTATTATGGAATTATACAGTATGGAAACAGACCCTTTGGTCCAACTAGTTCACACCGACCCTATTCCCAAAGTAACCTAGTCACATTTACCTGCATTTGGCCCATATCCCTTCAAACCTTTCTCATTTATGTACTTATCCAAATGTCTTTTAAACCTTGTAACTCTACCTGCATCCACCACTTCCTCTGGCAGTTCATTACACACATTAACCACTCTGTAAATTAAAAATTGCACTCATGTCCGTTTTAAAACTTTTTCCTTTCAGCTTAAAAATATGCTTCTAGTTTTGAACTTTACCTTAAGGAAATGACCTTTTGCTATTGACCCTATATATGTCTCTCATGACTTTATAAACCTCTATAAGGTCACCCCTCAATCTGCTATGCTCCAGTGAAAAAAGTTCCAGTCAATTCAGCCAATTCCTGGCAACATCTCAGTACATCTTTTCTAAACCCTCTCTAGTTTAATAATATCCTTCGTACAGCAGAGCAACCAGAACTGCAAACATCTAGAAGAGGCCTCACCAATGTCTTAAATAATCTCAACATGACATCCCAACTCCTAATACTCAAAGATCTGAGCATTCAAATTATATTGATTATCTGGTTTATTAACTAATCAAAATCTGAAGAATATCCATTTCTCCCTGTTCTCTCAAAACCAAAATAACTACTAAAGAATGTATTGACCCAGAATTTCTACAATCAATGTGCCTCTATCAGTTTCAACTGACAGGGATGGTATTGGTATCATGATAATGCCACTTGACTAATCATTCAAAACCCCAGGCTAATCTCTGGGGATAGAAGTTCAAAATCTACCATGACTAACGGTGACATTTAAATTCAGTAACAATTTGAAATTGAAAGTGTTTTCCTAATTGTGAGCACGTAACCACTGTCAGTTATGTTAAAAAAGTTTTGTTCCTAATGTCTTTTAGGAAAGGAAATTTGCCGTCCTTGTCCAATCTGGTGATTCTGAACCCACAGCAACCTGATTGACTTTTAACTGCTCTCTGAGCAATTAGGAATGGAAAAAAATGCTAGCCTAGCCAGCAATGCCTCACATCCCAAGAACAAATAACAAACACTGGTCCTCCCAAAAGCAGCTTGTACCAAGATTTCTCAGAAATCTCAAAATTTGCAGCCATGTAAAAACAAATGAAATCTGCATTCAGAAGTCAATGATGTTGATGTTGTGAAAGCCAAAGGTTGAAACTATAATTTTTAGATCTTAAAGATATTTAAGAAAATGTAATAACTGAGCCATTTCTCTTTTTCATCTAAGATTCTGATAACATTAAAGTTTAGTCAAGTAGAAGATCACTGTCATATAGGTAGCATGGCTCAGTGGGTAACACTGCTGCCTCACAGCACGAAGGAAATGGGTTCATTTCCACCTCAGGCAACTGTCTGAGTGGAGTTTGCACATTCTCCTTGTGGCTGCATGGGCTTCCTCCCAGTGCTCCGGTTTCCTCCCCCAGTCCATTGTATCCAGGGACGTGCAGACTAGATGGATTAGTCATGGGAAGTGCAGAGTTACAGGCACAGGGTAGGGGGGAATGGACCTGGATGGGATGCTGTATGGAGGGTAGGTGTAGATTCGATGGGCTAAATGGACTGCTTCCACACTGTGGGGATTCTATGATGATTTTCAATAAGAGAAAAGAAACAATATGCTGAAATGCTGGAAGTAGTTATACAGAGTCATATGGCACATATGGTGTTGGATCTAAATTTACAACTGTTCTGAAATTACGTGACAACACATTCTCCTTCAGTGATCTTTTACTTCGGGACAAAGGAATCTGAGTTAAATTAAGTGGGGTTTCAATGGATATAATCCTTGAGTGAAAATGATTGAGGTAGTTTTGTGCAAAGGGAGGTGTCGAGATAAAACAAATGGAAGTCACTTGATTGTCAGTTTATTCAGAATTTCTGTACATGATTCGAATGTTATGCAATTGTCACACTGGAAACTATTTTCTTTAAGTTGTTGTTTTTGCTTTGTTATGGACTTTGCAGTCACAATAACAACCAAGCTGTCATTTGTGTTCTGTGTTATTACTCCTCTGAAACTAGCAGCATTTTTGGGAGCCTGATCTTGCATAGTAAACCCTGGAAATTGAGTAGTTGTTGTCAATGAAGCTAAGCTTCTCCATTGGTTTTGTTATTGAACTGTTTAGGTGGAAATTAATTCAAAATCATTGAGCCAACAAGAATTTCCACTTTTGCACTGTAATGACAATGTTAAACACTGCTACGTTACGTCTTGTTGATGAGGTGTAACCAGATCTTAAGTCATGATTTGGAGATGCCGGTATTGGACTGTGGTGTACAAAGTTAAAAATCACACACCACCATGTTATAGTCCAACAGGTTTAATTGGAAACACCAGCTTTTGGAGCGCTGCTCCTTCATCAGGTTGTTGTGGAGTACACAATTGTAAGACACAGAATTTATAGCAAAAGTTTACAGTGTGATGTAAATGAAATTATATATTGAAAAATATCTTGATTGTTTGTTAATTCTCTCATCTGTTAGAATGACCATGTTAGTTTCACTTCTTTCATATGTAAATCACAAAACTTTTTTAAAAGTTACATTGTCAGGTTAACTTTAACAATTGGTGTCAGCCCAGATAATGTGTTGAAGGTGTTAGTCCCCTGTGTGCTGCTGTCTGTGCCATAATGTTTAGACTGATTCTAATCTTTAAAAAAAATGAGTTAACAGAGTCTTTCTTGGATCCATGCAGTTTTTGAGCAAAGTACAATGTAACTCTGCAAGTACAAATGCTGCATGGAGGGTAGGTGTAGATTCAATGGGCCAAATGGACTGCTTCCACACTGTGGGGATTCTATGATGAGGAACGTGACGGACACCTGGAAGTACTCAAGGATGCCCTCATAAGAACTGGATACAATGCTCAACTCATATGCCGCCAGTTCCAATGTGCCACAGCAAAGAACCGTAATGTCCTCCTCAGGAGACAGACACATGCTACAACCAACAGGGTACCCTTTGTTGTCCAGTACTTCCCAGGAGCCGAAAAACTATGTTATGTTTTTTGCGACCTGCAACACATTATCAATGAGGATGAGCACCTTGCCAAGACCTTCCCCCCACCTCCGTTGCTCGCTTTTAAACAACCACCAAATCTCAAACAGATCTTTGTTCGTAGCAAACTGCTCGGCTTTCAGGACAACTCCATATAACCCTGTCACGGTAGGCACTGCAAGACTTGTCAGAGTATGAGCATGGATACCACCATTACGTGGCAGGTACTCATGCGACTCACCCAACGTTGTCTATCTCATATGCTGCAGGCGAGGATGTCCTGAGGCATAATACTTTGGTGAAACGGAGCAGAAGCTACGTCAACGGATGAATAGGCACTGCACAGCGAACAATAGACAGGAGTGTTCCCTCACAGTTGGAGAACACTTCAGCGGTCCAGCACACTTGACCTTGGACCTTCGGGTGACCATTCTCCAACACTGACTTTGGGACAGTCAGCTGCGAAAAGTGGCTGAGCAGAGGCTGATAGCTAAGTTCAGTACCCATAGGGAGGGCCTCAACCGGCACTTTGCGTTCATGTCACACTACAGGTGATCACCATTACACTACACACACACGGACACACACACACACACACGGACAGACACTCCTACAGACATACACACTCCCACCCTCTCACAGACTTAGACCTCTTTACACTCACACACACATACACTCTCTCTCACAGACACTCATAACCCCCTACCCCAGACACACACACACACTCTCACATACGCTCACAATCCCCTACCCCAGACACACACACACACACACACACACACACACTCTCACATACACTCACAATCCCCCACCCCAGACACACACACGCACTCGCAACCCCCCACCCTAGACACACACACATACACGCACTCACAACGCTCCACCCCAGACACATACATACACATACACACACACACACGTTTGTGGGGTGAATTTGTACTTGTAGAGTTACATTGTACTTTGCTCAAAAACTGCATGGATCCATGCAGGACTCTGTTAACTCATTTTTTTAGATTAGAATCTATCTAAACATTATGGCACAGTCAACAGCAAATACAGGCGAACACCTTCAACACATCATCTGGGCTGACACCAATTGTTAAAGTTAACCTGAAAATATAACTTTTAAAAAAGTTTTGTGATTTACATATGAAAGAAGTGAAACTAACATGGTCATTCTAACAGATGAGAGATTTATCAAACAATCAAGGTATGTTTCAATGTATAATTTCAGTTACATCACACTGTAAACTTTTGCTATAAATTCTGTGTCTTACAGTTGTGTACTCCACAACCACCTGATGAAGGAGCAGCACTCCGAAAGCTAGTGCTTTCAATTAAACCTGTTGGACTATAACATGGTGTTGTGTGATTTTTAACTAGATTTTAAGTGTTCTCCTCAGTCAAAACTAATTCTCGACAACCTCTCTTTCTTTGGAAAACTAATTTTATAACAGTGCAAAATAATATTTTGGCTTTATCATTATTCCAACATTTCAGGAAAATCTTTAAAAGTTGTATTTATGATCATTTAATTTTTGCTACATATGTCCCAATTTTTATTTTACTTCCTGTCAAACTTTTAAAAAGTGAAGGTTAATCAGTGGATTTTACTTTCTGCTTTGGACTCTGAGAACTCATGTCAATATGTTTTGCTGCTAATCTTGATTGATAATGTCACTGTTGCTGGAGATGTTGAAGTGGCACCAAATTCAAATAGCATCAGAAAAGATCAATTTTATGTTGTAAAAATTGATGGATCTTAAAGATCGAGGTAGGCAGCTAGTGCAGGAGTCTTTTGTGGATATACCCTTTCAAACAGGTATGCTGTTTTGGAAAATGTAGGGGGTGATGGATCCTCGGGGAAACGTAGCACGAACAGGCAAGTTTCTGGTATTGAGACTGGCTCTAATGCAACGAGGAGTACGTCGGCTTCCAAGAGAGGAAGTCATTGTCCACATTGGAACCAACAACATAGGAAGGGAAAAGATTGAGATTCTGAAGGGAGATTACAGAGAGTTAGGCAGAAATTTAAAAAGGAGGTCCTCAAGAATGGTAATATCTGGATTATTCCCAGTGCTACGAGGTAGTGAGGGCAGGAATAGGAGGATAGAGCCGATGAATGCATGGCTGAGGAGCTGGTGTATGGGAGAAGGATTCACATTTTTGGACCATTGGAATCTCTTTTGGGGTAGAAGGATCTGTACAAGAAGGATGGATTGCACCTAAATTGGAAGGGGACTAATATACTTGCAGGGAAATTTGCTAGAACTGCTTGGGAGGATTTAAACTAGTAAGGTGGGGGGGTGGGACCCAGGGAGGTAGTGAGGAAAGAGATCGATCTGAGACGGGTACAGCTGAGAACAGAAGTGAGTCAAACAGTCAGGGCAGGCAGGGACATGGTAGGACTAATAAATTGAAATGCATTTATTTCAATGCAAGGTGCCTAACAGGGAAGGCAGATTAACTCAGGGCATGGTTAGCAACATGGGACTGAGATATCATAGCAATTACGGAACATGGCTCAGGGATGGGCAGGACTGGCAGCTTAATGTTCCAGGATACAAATGCTACAGAAAGGATAGAAAGGGAGAAAAGAGAGGTGGGGGAGTGGCATTTTTGATCAGGGATAGCATTACAGCTACTCTTGGGAAATAAGGCAGGGCAGGTGACTGAGGTGTCAGTGGGGGAGCACTTTGGAGCCACGACCATAATTCTATTCATTTTAAAATAGTGATGGAAAAGGATAGAGCAGATCTAAAAGTTGAAGTTCTAAATTGGAGAAAGGCCAATTTTGACGGTATTAGGCAAGAACTTTCGAAAGCTAATTGGAGGCAGATGTTCGCAGGTAAAGGGAACATGGGAAGCCTTCAGAAACGAGATAACAAGAATCCAGAAAAAGTATCTTCCTGTCACGGTGAACGGGAAGGCTGGTAGATATAGGGAATGCTGGATGACTAAAGAAATTGAGGATTTGGTTAAGAAAAAGAAGGAAGCATATGTCAGGTATAGGCAGGATAGGTCGAGTGAATCCATAGAGTATAAAGAAAGTAGGAGTATACTTAAGAGGGAAATCAGGAGGGCAAAACGGGGACATGAGGTAGCTTTGGCAAATAGAATTAAGGAGAATCCAAAGGGGTTTTACAAATATATTAAGGACAAAAGGGTAACTAGGGAGAGAATAGGGCCCCTCAAAGATCAGCAAGGTGGCCTTTGTGTGGAGCCACAGAAAATGGGGAAATACTAAATGAATATTTTGCATCAGTATTTACTGTGAAAAAGGATATGGAAGATATAGACTGTAGGGAAATAGATGGTGACATCTTGCAAAATGTCCAGATTACAGAGGAGGAAGTGCTGGATGCCTTGAAAAGGTTAAAGGTGGATAAATCC
>NC_057714.1:42016016-42042718 GCF_004010195.1 Chiloscyllium plagiosum | reverse complement strand
GTCTCCTTCCTATCGGAAAGATGTTGTGAAACTTGAAAGGGTTCAGAAAAGATTTACAAGGATGTTGCCAGGGTTGGAGGATCTGAGCTACAGGGAGAGGTTGAACAGGCTGGGGCTGTTTCCTCTGGAGCGTCGGATGCTGAGGGGAGATCTTATAGAGGTTTACAAAATTAAGAGGGGCATGGATAGGATAAATAGACAAAGTCTTTTCCCTGGGGTCGCGAAGTCCAGAACTAGAGGGCATAGGTTTAGGGTGAGAGGGGAAAGATATAAAAGAGACCTAAAGGACAACTTTTTCACGCACAGGTTGGTACATATATGGAATGAGCTGCCAGAGGATGTGGTGGAGGCTGGTACAATTGCATTTAAGAGGCATTTGGATGGGTATATGAATAGGAAGGATTTGGAGGGATATGGGCCGGGTACTGGCAGGTGGGATTAGATTGGGTTGGCATGGATGGGCTGGACCGAAGGGTCTGTTTCCATGCTGTACATCTCTATGACTCTATGACTCTATCAGCAGTATGCACAGTTGAGTTGTTCCTGGCCACAAAATATAGGCTAATTTCTTTGACTTGGGAGACATCTGGGGCTAAAGAATTGCAAGTAGATTTCTGAGTACCTGTAGTTCTTAAATTGAATTCTTCCAGAGGACTTTATATAATTTCAATACTGAGAGTATTCATTTTTATTTAAACCCACAACTTTCCTTAACAGTTATCGGTATGCTGTAAATTTATCTGTACCTCACTTGCAATATGGATCACAATCTCCAATAAATTGAGCTGACGGCATTGATAGAATAGCATTGATTGCTTTGTATACATCATCAGAGATCAACAAATCAAATTCAAGTGCAGTAAAACATGTTAATTTCAATATGTCTAAATGATGGACAGGAATAAACCACCTGGCGTGTCAAGTCTTCCATGTCGTTAAGTTGCAACTCAGCATCAGTTTGCTGGAAGAAGTGTAAAATAAAATGCTAGATTAATTCAGGGAAAATTCTCTCCATCCCTCAAGAAGCAATCAAATGAAGGCCACTATGATTATGAGGTACTTCACCCTCTGAAATCTATTTCATACAGTGATATGTGCCTCATCCAATTTCCTTCTGAATGTCTGCAGCAAATCCACATAAGCCTGCAACTTGTTCCAAAGGTCAATACACTCTGTGAAAAGCAAAAGGTCTTGATATATGGTTGTAATTCCAATTCGAGAACATTGGACTATTTCAAACAATGGTTAAAACAATGACCTTTTTTCTTGGCACCATTGTTAAAAGCTACATAGCTGGATTGCTGTTTTTCACACAGTTAAGTATTTGATAGAAATCCATTACTGTATTTGAATCTCGAATGAAAACCACTGAAAAACTATCGCCTAAGATGTTCTTTCAACAAAATGCAAAACATCTTCCCTTTGGAACATATTCATTTATGTATTTCTGTAGAGTTTAAGGTCATGTTGGCCATGAATTGAAGGCTTGAGGTTTGCACAGATAATCAGTAAAATTACACTTCTTAAAATAAAAGCATGCTTAATAAATGTTCCATTGCTTTTCAGAAAGCTGGCAATTAGGGTAATATCTGGAGAGAGTAGAATGACAAATCAGGCACCCTTTCTTTATTAGGAGTCATAGTTGGGGGGTGGTTAGCTCAGCTGGCTGAATAGCTGGTTTGTCTGAGATTGTCATGAAGGACTGTCTTTCTCAACCTCTCCCCTCACATGAGACATGGTGACCCTCAAGTTAAACACCACAGATTATTTTTCTCTAAAGAGAGAGCAGCCGTATGGACTCATAATACTATGATGATTTTATGTTTGTTTGGATAGCTTAATTTTGATCAGTTTGTTTGTGATGTTACCTGCACACATATCTCATTTGTATAATTGATACTGAGTCAATGAGAAAATGTTGCATTATCAGACATGTTAAACTTTGGATGAGATATTAAACTGAGCTCCTTCTACTGATCACACAGAATTTAATCTTGAGCACTTTTCAAGATGGAGCAGGGAATTCTCCCAATTTCCCTGATTAATGTTTAAATTAGATTAGATTAATTACAGTGTGGAAACAGGCCCTTTGGCCTAATAAGTCCACACCAACCCTCCGAAGAGCCACCCACCCCCACATTTACCCCTTCACCTAACACTACAGGCAATTTAGCATGGTCAATTCACCTAACCTGCATGTTTTTGGACTGTGGGAGGAAACCGGAGCACCCGGAGGAAACCCACGCAGACACCGGGAGAATATGCAAACTCCACACAGACAGTTGTCTGAGGTGGGAATTGAATCCGGGTTTCTGGCGCTGTGAGGCAGCAGTGCTAACCACTGTGTCACCTTGCTGCCCACTATTAGATTGGTATTCGCAACAGTGATGTTTGAGAATCATGTTGCGCACAAAACATCTCATGAATTTGGGTTTGAACTTTGAACTCAGAAGTAAAGGTCATGTACAGAATCCAACAACAGTGGTTTTCAAAGAAAAGTTCCTTGTCTGTTTTTGATTTGTATTGTGAAGCATTATATTAAATGTCATTCATCAATCCAACTTCAAGATGGATATTTAAAATCACTAAAGCAGGCTTTTGGAAAGAAAATTGTATTTGTTCTGATCTTTTGTTTTAAATGAAGACAAAAGAATAGAAAAGCACTGAATGGAAAAATACCAGAACAAAAATATAATTTGTTTCTGATAATCCTTTTTTATATATCCATTTTCAATTATACAAGTCAGCAACTTGTGAGCATTGTAACATTCAAGGAACAAGGATTTCTAAGAAGTCCAAAGATGTGCAGGTTTGTGGATTGGCCATGCTAAATTGTCCATAGTATGCAAGGGTTTGTAGGCTAGGTGGGAAATGCAAGGTTTCAGGGAAAGCATGGCGGGTGAATCTGCGTGAGATGCTCTTCGGAGGGGTTGGTGTGAACTGAGTGAGCCAAATAACCTGCTTCCTCTCTGTCGGGATTCTGTGATTCTAAGAGGTTGTCATATTTGACTGCTTCAAAACATTCAGTTTTACCTAGGAACAAAGGTGGAACTTGTTGCAAAGTTTAAACAGTAATAGGTCACTTCAAAACATTTTGAGTGTCACTGAAACATAGCTAAAAGGTTACAGGCAGTTAGAGAGAAAGACTATTTAGATGTTTGGGGTCATCTGTGTGACAGAGAGAGTAAACAGTGCTACTGTTTAACTGAAATACTGCGAAAGCAACTGAATGGCATTGGTTCTGTAAATTGTGGCTCAGGGAGACATCGTAAGAATAGTTAGATTGTTCTGTGCCATTTCAAATTAGGAAGCAAGTATACGAGTCACTTCATGTAACTGAGCAAGATTAGAACTCTGTGGATAAAATAAGCACTGTACCAAGGGTTTGGTGAAGCCAGCTACCTGAAAATCTGGAGATCTGGCTCTGAATACTGAAGTTTCAAGAATCCAGGTCAGCATGACATATCAGAACATGAGCAGTCATTGAGGCAGTCTTGTACAGAGTGGCTTTGGAATTGTAAAGCTAGGTCTTTGAAAAAAGAAAAATTGTAACTTTTTGCGATGTTTTAATGAGATTTGAAGACCGACCATGTTACCAGTGTCTGCAGATGTTTCTTGATTGCATTTGCTATTTAATATGCTCAGTGTTGCCCATATTTGTCTGTTAGTTCTGATTGTTAGAATATACGTTATACAGATATTCTGGATAGTTTTACTTTCTAACATTCTATAAGCAAAGTTTCTTAAAAAAAAGTTACTGGATCCAGATCGTAATATACATTTTGTGTCAAGATTAGAGTGGTGCTGGAAAAGCACAGAAGGTCAGGCAGCATCCGAGGAGCAGGAAAATTGACGTTTCGGGCAGGAGCCCTTCAGCAGGAATCTTCCTGCTGAAGGACTCCTGCCCAAAATGTTGATTTTCCTGCTCCTTGGATGCTGTCTGACCTGCTGTGCTTTTCCAGCACCACTCTAATCTTGACTCTGATCTCCAGCATCTGCAATCCTCCCTTTCGCCTATTTACATTTTGTGGTCAGGTCTGAGGTCATTATGTAATGGAACGGGGTTGTCTACAATTTGAAATCCACAAACAAATACAATTGCTGGACCTTTTTGTGGTTCAAGCTAATTAGATTTTCACTGAGAATTTCACGATACATCTTGCAACTAATACGGCTTTCTGTCAGTTGCTGCAACTGAAGGAGGATTTGTCTCCATTTGATTTGTAATAATTCGCCTAGGTTCAGCAAAGATCATTGGCAGAAAGGTTAGTGTTAAAATTAGGATTGGAAAAAGCAGAAATCTGGAATTCACAGCATCAGAGGTGGAAGAAGCAAAGTCTAAGCAGAGTTAAACACAGCATGACTTGGCTAGAATTCAAATGCAGGATGAAGCAGCTAGAATTAGAAAAGGAAAAATAAAAGAAAGAATTTTAAAGAGACAGGCAAATGTATGTACTTGAACTCCAGAAAGAGAATTTGGTAAGGGAGAAGAGAGATAAGAAAAGAGAACTTCAAAGAGGGAAAGAAATCAGAAAGCATGTACTGAATAAAAGTGAAGGAGTGGAAGTAGGTCCCATTGAATTTTCTCCAATATTCAATGAGATTTCAATTGATGTGATAATCCTCAACTCCACTTTCTTACCTTCTCCCCATAACCCTTGATTCCCATACTAATTAAAAATCTGTATATCTTAGTCTTTAATATATGTAATGCTCCAGCCTCTACAGCCCTGTGCAGTAAAGCATTCCACAGATTCACTATTATCTGAGAGAAATTCCTCCTCATCTTTTGTCTTCAATGGCTAACCCATTACTCTGGTCCTAGCCTGGCCCACATGGAGAAACAATCTTCTTGTGAGTATTCTGTCAAGTTCCCTAAGAATCCTGTTGATTCAGTAAGGGCACCTCTGATTCCCTTAAATGCCAATGAGTACAGACCCAACCTATTCAAAAAAAAGCTGCAAATGCTGGAAATCAGAAACAAAAACGGAACATGCTAGAGAAACCTAGAGAATGTTCCGAAGAACGGTCACTGGACTCGAAATGTAAACTCTGCTTTCTCTTCACAGATGTTGCCAGACTTGCTAAGTTTTTCCAGCAGTATCTATTTGTGTTTCCAACCTACTTAACCTCTCCTCATAAAACAATCCCTCCATATGCAGAATCGGCCGAGTGCATCTTCTCTGGACTGCCTCTGAATGCCAGTGCATCTTCCATTGGATAATGTGCCCAAGACTGTTCACAGTACATCAGCTGTTATCTGCCTAGTTCCTTGCATAATTTTAGCAAGACCTCCCTATTTTTATACTCCATTCTCTTTGACAGAAAGGCCAACATTCCATTTGCCTTCCTGATTACCTGCTGAGCTTTTATGCTAGCTTTTTGTGATTTATGGGCGAGGTCTCCCAAATCCACATGTGCTATAGCTTCCTGCACTCTTGTTCCATTTAAACATTCTCATATATTCTTCTGACAAAGTGCATAACCTCACATTTTCACACATTGTATTCCATTTGCCAAATTTTGTCCATTCACTTAACCTCTGCAGACTGAGTCATCTTCAGAATTTGCCTTTCCTTCCCACATATTTTTGTGTCATCTGCAAACATAGCTGT
Organism: Chiloscyllium plagiosum; assembly: GCF_004010195.1. Classification (NCBI taxonomy): domain Eukaryota; kingdom Metazoa; phylum Chordata; class Chondrichthyes; order Orectolobiformes; family Hemiscylliidae; genus Chiloscyllium; species Chiloscyllium plagiosum. The sequence continues at coordinate 42,037,103 of NC_057714.1, read as the reverse complement.
AGTACGTTTATTTTCCTCATCCAAGTCATTGTATATATTGTAAATAATTATGACCCCAGCACTGAGCGCTATTGCATTCTACTAGTTTCAGGCTTCCATCTTGAAAATGTTCTATTTAACCAAATTCTCTATCTTCCACTTCTTAGCCAATCTTTATTCATACTAATATATTGAAAATCTCGTTCCTTTCCAAGAAAGACCAGGAGGCCAAAGCATTAAACAGCAGGAGCTTCATTAATGAAATGCTCATTCTGCAGGTGACAAGATTAGACTAAGCTTTTTCCCATACAAAATGGGTGAGACGTTGTCATTAAGTTAAGTGATTGGAATCTTAAAGTGACAGTTCACTGTACTTAATCAAATACACAATATCCCCCCCTTCACATCAGAGGTTCCTGCAATGAAAACATTCCCAATGTTATACACAGGTGAACTTTGAGTCATCAAGTGGGTTAGGTTCCCATATGTTAACAAAAATTGGCTCAGTCTTTTGGATAGTGATCCTTGTTCTCGAGTTATCTTTAGGGAATGTTTTGTTGTCTGAACAAACCTTTCTGCCAAACCAATCATAGTTGGGTGATAAGGAACTGATTGGATATGTTGAATTCCATTCTGCTTTAAATAGTCTGTAAACTGTTGTGATATAAACTGTGGACAGTCATTACTAACAATTTGTTACAGGTAAGCAAACCTTGCAAAGATCTCCTTCAATCCTTCAGTTGTTTTCTGTGAAGATGCTGTCTTCGTGATGACAACTTCAGGCCATTTAGTATGTGTGTCAACCACTATGAAAAATATTTGGCCTTCAAACGTTTGAGCATTGTCAAAACGGATTCTTTGGCATGGCCTTTTTAGCTATGAGTGTAATGATACTAATGGAGGTAGGTTGTGAACCCTTGTGCAAGCTGTACAAAATCCCCATCTTCTCCTCAATTTCAACATCGAGCGCTAGCCACCAAAAATAATTCCTATCTCCTTTATTCTGACAATGCCATGGTTAGTCAATTTAACATGTTTCCTTAACTATGTGGAATGATAACCCTCTTTCCTTACAGGAGACATCCTGTTTGTACAGAGAGTTCTAGCTTCTTTGTGACTTATGATTCAGTTCTGGGGTTGTTCCTTTGGCATAAAGTACCTATCCATCACTTTTGATAGTACTGGATCATTACTAATGTACTTGTTGTCCTGTATTTCTGGAGTGTTCTCTACTTGTTTGGAGTAGCAAATGTCTACATAATGATATGTTTGCAGTCAACTCATTTAGCAAAAGTAATTGAGAAAGCCCACCAGCATTACCATGTTGGTTGGATTGCTGAAAATTATTCCCAGAGCTTCTTTCCCTCTCTGTGCATTGTTCATTTCTGCTTTGTTTAATAGTCTTGATACAAAAGCTATTGGCTTCTTTTCATCTTTGGGTAATATATGCTAAACAACTGTTTCCAATTGATATGGTGTTGTATTGTATGTTAATTTGCAATGGTAACTTGCAAAATGGGTCAGAACACACAGAGGAAACCCACGCAGACGTAGGGAGAGAGTGCAAGCTCCTTTGGCATAATAAATTGGACAAAGGTTTGAGAATGGTTGCAAGATTTGGAACAAACCTTACGTAAAAATTTGGCAAGCCTAAAGATTTTTGTACTTGGTTCAGTTATGGTTTTACCCTTGAAGGTGACTTCTGTAAACCCTTATCATCCTGGTCGAGTACTCCTGAAGGGGCCTCACCGACATCCTGAACAACCTCAACATGTTGTCCCAATTCCTATTCTGAAAGGTTTCAGCAATGAATGCAATCGTGCTAAATGCCTTCTTAGCCAACCTGTCTATCGGTGACAAACTTCAAAGAATTATATACCTGAACCCCTAAGTTTCTCTATTCTACAACATCAGCCAAGGGCTTACTTTTACTTGTATAAATCCTGTCCTTGTTTGTTTTACCAAAGCATAATACCTCAAATTAAATTCCATCTGCTCCCTTCAGCCCACTGACCCAATGTAATCTTAGATAACCTTCACTGTCCACTATACCACCAATTTTGGTGTCATCATAGTGTACCAACTATGCTTTCTGTATTCTCATCTAAATCATTTACATATTGACAAACAAGAGAAGACCCAGCAGTGATCCCTGTGGAGCACTGCTGGTCACAAGCCTCCAGTCTGAACAACAACCCTCACTCTTTCTCTCTCTCTCTCTTTCTCTCTTGTCGTTAAGCCAATTTTGTATCCAATTGGCAAGCTCACTCTGAATCACGTGATCTAACTTTACTCATTAGACTACCATGCGGAACCTTGTCAAAGGCTTTACTCAAGTTCAAGTAATCAATGTATACTACTCTTCCCTCATCAATCTTCTTGGTTACTTCTTCAAAAAGCTCAATCACGTTTGTGTGACACAATTTCTCTCACACAAAATACAACAGCACACTCTTCAGGAGGTTAGCGATTCTTTCCCTCAAAATTACTTAGCCTTCACCTCACTCTGCTGAAGTCTTGTATATGCTGACCATGCTCTTTACAATAAAATCTTGGGTCTCAGAAAGAAAAAGAGTCTAATGTTCAGATGAGGAGGGGCATCGTGTTCGCAAGTTTTATTTCACCAAACATCTTCATTTATGTCTTATATGTACAGAAGAATGATGGAGAAATATTGGGTGGAATCTTATAGATATCTAAGTTAAGTGGGCTATTACGAGATCTATGGCAGAATCGGGCAAGATGTTCAGTGAAGATCATCTCAGCATTGAGATCATTGTGCCATTTCTTCTACACTTTTCTTGTGGTGAGTTTCACTTAGCAACATAGAGTTCCTGACTGACACTTGTTAAAAGTCCAACTCTAAACATTAATATTCTGGTTGCAGTCTTACCAAACATGTCAAACAAGCTATCCGTTGAGGCATGCTCTGAGGTCACTGAGATTGCATGCCATAATAACTATGGGCATCCAACAGCTGACAGCCTCTGTGAACTTTCAAGCTCTGTGCAATGAACTTACTGTTTCTGTACTTCAGCATTGCACCTCAGGCTGCACGATGCGGCAAGGACATTGTGTACTCAAACAAACACCTAACTCATGATCTGAACCAGGCTGCATCTGTGGGATCATTGTAACCATACTTGGATGATCATCACATCCCTACCTTGCAATGCTAGAGATGCCAAGCTCACATTAATGATATCTCCCTGTTCCATTTAGCACAGATTCAAAGCCAGGAAGCTCATCGTTGCTGTCAACACACCTCCATGTAAGTAGGAGATAGCATTTACTCATGGATTCTGGCACAATAAGTCGAGAGTAGCCTCCAAGATCAGTTCATTCCCTTCTTGGGGCAGTCAGAATCAGGATACTCTCATCATTATGAGTGAGAGTTGAGTGATAAGTAGTACTTTTCTATCCTATTGTGGGCTGTTTTCTCCTGGAACAAGAGGGAGTCAGGTTATTGAGGGAGACACAAATGGATGGCATAGTTATTAATGTAGGTGCAGATGGAGAGATGCCTCAAGCAGGTGAATAGGCAGCAGGGACGTCATGCAGGGTTAGTAGCTTCATGGGTTATAGGGTGAGGTTCAGTAGGGAATGATATTGCAGGCAGTAATGAGGGTGGTAGAACATGAGCCTTGGTGGGAGATGATAACAGTAGCTGGTAAATTCACCATAGTCCCATAGGACCATGAGACTGATCTCATAAGAGAGAGATGACTGGTGAAAAGTTTCACCTGAGGACCACCTTGCCTCAAGTGAAGGGCGAAATTGAGAAGATGGAGCTTTCATGATGACCTTAGCTGTTATGAGAACTGAAATTGCACTTGCATCACCCTGCACCACAAACCAGCAGTCCAGTCAACTAGGCTATCCGACAGTACCAGAGATCGTGTGAGTATGAAGTATCATATAAGATGGTATCACCTTTGCTGAGGGAGTGGAGAGGGTCATCAAGTGCTTCCAATGATCATAGAGTCATACAGCGCAGAAATAGACCCTTCACTCCAACTTATCCCGGCTAACCAGGTTTCCCAAACTAAACCAGTCCCAATGTTTTCTTTATTTATTCATGATATATGGGAGTCACTGACTAGGCCAGCGTTTATTGCCCATCCTTAATTGCTCAGAGGTTAGTTAAGAGTCAACCATGTTGATGTGGGTCTGGAGTCACATGTCAGCCAGACCAGGTAAGCAATGTAATTTCCTTCCTTAAAGGGCATTCGTGAACCAGATTTTCTTTTGACAATTGACAATGGATTTCTGGTCATCTTTAGACTAAATTCAAGATTTTTATTGAATTCAGATTTGACCATCTGCCTTGGTGGGAATCAAATCCACGTCCCCAGAACATTACCTGGCTCTCTGGACCAAGAGTCCAGCGATAATACCACTCAGCCATCGCCTCCCTTTGCCTATGTTTGGCCCACATCTCTCTAAACATTGCTATTTATGTATCTGTTTAAATGCCTCTTAAATGTTATAACTGTGCCTGTATCTACGACTTCTACAGGCAATTAATTCCATATATGAACCACCCTCTATATGATGTCCCTCAGCCCTTTTGCTAATGGTAGCCACATAAGATTGATGGGGAGAAGTTTTGTGAAGGAACGATGATATATTTCCAAGTCAGCATGGTGAATGACTGGGCTGGGAACTTGCAGCTTCTGGTGTTGCTACGTATCAGCTGCCTTTGTCCTTCAAGATGGGTAGTGGTTTTGGATTTGGACAGCATTATCTAAAAAAACCTTGGTCATTTTCTGAAGTGTCATCTTTTAAATGCTGCTATTACTGTATCAGCAATAGGGGGACTAAATGTTTGTGGATGTAGTGCCAGTTAAGCAGGCTGCTTAGTAAGTAGGGAATATTTAATTACACTCTGAACTTTACATTATTCATGGCGGACAGGCTTTTGGGGAGTCAGAAGGTGAGTTAGTCACTACAGGATTCCATGTCTGTGACCTGCTCTTGTGGCCATTATATTCATAATACTAGTCCAGTTCAATTTCTGGTAAATTAAAATATCTAAGATGTTGATAGTGAGTGACATAGTATTGAAAATATCACTGAATGTTGGATGTGTTTGCTGACACCAGCATGTGCATGCTGTGTGCTACTTAAATTTACATATGTGCGTTTAACCTAGTCTGGGGTGAGGGCGGAGCTTCCTGGTCCATAGTCCTCATTGCATTCTCATACTACCCTCATTTTCCAATACTAAATCATGTTTTAAAACTGTGCTTCTTCTCTATGCGTAAGCCATGTGACCTTTGCATATGAAGTCATACATAAATTTTACATTATGCACATTTCTGGATAAGTATGCTGTTGTCCACAATTGCAGGTGCCAGTCAACACTACCTTAAAGGGCAATGATCATGTTCTCTGATTGCATAGCACTTATGAGATGGCTGAACTGAAGTTATGAAGATCTGATATACTTAAATCTTCTTGCCACACTTTGTCAAATGTGGCCTTGAGGCAAGAGCAGTCGATATCACTTCACCTTGGCTCTGGAATTTGGGTGCTTTGTCCTTGTTTGAACCAAAGCTGTAAAGTATTCAGGAGCTGAGTGGATTTTGTGGAACTCAAGCAGATTATTTCTATGCAAATGCTGCTTGGAAGCGCTGTTGATGAGATCTTCCATCTCTGAACTGATGATCAAGACACTAATTGGTATGGCAGTCTTAGTCCTGCTTTTGGTATACGGGACATCCCTGGGTAATTTGACATCTACCCAACAACGCGAAAGAGTTGTAGCCGTGTTGAAACACCTTGGCTAGGAGCACAGTTAGCTAAGGAGCACATATTTTCAGTATTGTTGCAGGAACCTTAGAAGGGCCCTCAGCCTTTGCAGTATTCAGTGCTCCAATCGTCCTTGATATCATGTGGAGTGGATCAAATTTGCTGAAGACTAGCATCTTGATGCTAGGGTCCTTGGGAGGAGGCTGAGATGGATCATTCAGCATTTGAATGATTTGACAGATTTTGATGAATGGATGAATAATGTGTCAAATCATGATAGGCATAAAATTAAAACAGTAATATTTGTAGATCGTATCTCTGCATTTGCATTGTGTGATTTGTGTACTTTGTCATCCAAATTATTGGTTTTGCAGTGGGTCACTGTTCCAAAATAGATGACCTAGTGCATCCTCACCATCAGTTTTGTTCACTCGATTGGATGTGAAGGCATTGGAGATGGTGCAGAAGAGGTTTACCAGGATGTGTCTGGATTAGAGGGTATGAGCTCTAAGGAGAGGCTAGAAAAACTGGGGTTGTTTTTTCTGGATGCTGAGGGGAGACTTGATGGAAGTCTTTAATATTATGAGATGCATAGGTAGGGTTGACAGTCAGAATCTTTTTCCCAAAGCTGAAGTGTCTAAAACTAGGGGGGCATACATTGAAGGTGAGAGGGGTAAGTTCAAAGGAGATGTGAGGGGCAAGTGTTTTTTACACAAAGAGTGGTAGGAGCCTGGAATGTCTGCCAGGTGTAGTGGTGGAGGCAGATACGATAGAGGCATTTAAGGGACTTCAAGATAAGTACATGGATATGCAAGGAATGGAGGGTTATGGACCAAGTGCAGACAGAGGGCATACGTTTAATTTGGCATCATGTTCATCACATCATCGTGTGACTCTGAACTCAGGACTCTGAAAAGCATTGATGTACAGAGGGACCTTGTGGGGTTCAAGTCCATAGCTCTCTGAAAGTGGCCACGCAAGTAGACAAGGTGGAAAAGAAGGCATATGGCATGCTTACCTTGATTGGTTGGGAAATTGAGTACAAGAGTCCGGACATCATGTTGCAGCTTTATATGACTTTGGTTAGGCCACACTCCGAGTATTACATTGAATTCTGGTTGCCACATTACAGGAAGGATGTGGAGGCATTGGAGAAGGTGCAGAAGAGGTTTGCCTGGATTAGGGGGTATAAGTTATAAGGAGTCAATTCTGGTGCCATTGATTTGACTGCTGTTGCTTTCCCCTGAGAGGCCATTGCCTAAACATATCCAAAAACAATGTACTGTGTACCTGTTTGAGAAAGGAATGGCCACAGGGTACTCCTGCACTACCTGTCCATGCTTACTCATCTTCTTGATGGTCACTCAACTCTTCTCTGTCTGTGTAGACCTTACTGGTAGTGTGACCAGCTCAATAAACATGCTATCCACAAAATTCTCAACCTCATGAATGTGCTATAGTGAGTCCATCTGCAGCTACAGGCACCCTATGTGGCAAATCAGGTGCTGAACACACTTTCTGTTTAAATGGTCACCAAGGAAGCTGATTGAAAAGGAACATTCCATGGAGCCAGGTTTCCCTGTCATTTTGAACGTAATCGACAAAAGACAATAATCCAGGAACTGATTGCACAACCTCACCCATTAGTCACCAATCTCTGATCTGTCACTCCCGCTCGTTATTACGAGCAGACTACTACTGCAAAAAATACTTTTTCTGTCTCTTGACACTACTCACTCATTCTGCAAACTTGGTTGCTGAAGACCCAAGCCTATGTCACTTTTTCAGTCATGACATCCGCTCCCCCCCGCCCAAGTTCTTATCTTCACCTGCAAATATCTCTACAGTTTTGCCATCACTTCAATCAATAACTTCCTGAAACATTAAGCCTCTATTTGCACTTTGTTCTCCTGTGATACTTCACCATTGATTATTGTTACACTTTCAACCACCAAATTCTTTGAAGTACAACTTTAAAGTCTCTAATTTATCTTCTTCTTCTTACTTTTGAAAGACTACTGGATACTACATTTTTTCATCACTGCTTTTTCTTGTTTCCGACTCTTAACTTCATCCTGTCTAATTTTGCTCCTTCCCTTGTTAATCATTTCGTACCCTGATCAGTAAAGTGTTCAAGAACTTATTTTTAACCAGTACTATATACTGTAAATAAAAATTGTTAATGGTTTACCCGTAGAAAAATCTATGCTAAATAGATTTGCTTTATGATCCTCTTATGGATGAAAGTGCCCAGAAGTCCAAACTGGAAGATGATATACTAAGAGTTGGTAAATTTTTAATATTTTACAATGTACTAAAGATATGCAAAGGCATAAAAAACAGGTACAAATGCAGTAGAGTTTATTGTTATACATGCACAACTAAAGGAAAGTAATTTGCCTTTTCTTAGCTTCCTAAGAGACCACATTTTTCTTTTTCTGGAACTATAAACTGAAATGAAAGTTCAACTAGTGTCACAAAACTTAAAAAATCAAAGGTTGCATATATTGCTGAACTGCGCAATGCAATGTTCCTTGGAAGCGCTAACACAGACTTTGAGACAGAATGGCACTGGGAATCTTTTGACATTAAAAGAAATTCTGGCTGATAATTCTCTGGTTGAGCTGCAGTGTTAAAGAGCTGCAAATGCACAGAACAGCAGAATGGAAGTATCATCCATATCTCTCTTTCCATTTGGGAAAAAGACCAAAAAGCCAGAAATGCTCAAGGAAAGAATTCATACAAAAAAGTCCTAAAGTCACGTGATGAAACATTGAATCGAAGAACAGTCGTGTCACCCTGCAAATAACAGCATATCATCATTGCAAAGATCGAAAGGACCTGGAGCAAAATAACTTCCCATCTTGTGGTCTAGACATTTGATCTTCAGAATTTTGTTTTTCTGTTTCCAGAGGAACCTCGATTATGCAAAGGACACGGGCAGGGAGTACTTCGTTTGGTTAATAGAATGCCAGTTAATCGAATGCCGGGTAACATAGTTAGCCAAGCTTCGAGACCTTGCGATCTTGTTCGGATAATCGGAATTTCAGTTAATCGAATGCCAGATAATCGAGGTTCCTCTGTATACTGTTTTTCTAATCTGTAGTATATGCATTAAACCATTTGTCTTTTGTCTGTCATCGTGATCATGTGGGGAGAGTGGTTTTGAGGGGGTGCAGTTTAAGTTGCATAAAGTTAAACCTGTTATAATCGGTAGTTTTTCCGTAACTTAAATAAACTGATGTGAATTGCTTTTGTTCTGAATAACAATCAAGCAAATTGGTCATTTTTGTGGTCTCATTGGAATTTTGTACATTTTTACATTTTGTGATGGCTTGCACGAAAGTGGGCATGATTGTTGCTGCGGTGTTCGTAGTTCAAACATGACATCGGTAACAGTGGCAGAAGAAGAAAGAAATGAGTAGCATAAAATAATCAACACTGTTGATGAAGTTGGGTTTGATGGGTCAACTGGCCTATTCCTGTCCTCGGTATTATGTTGTGATGTTTCTGTGGTGGAACTAATCTGAAGTTGTTATTCAAAGTTAGGCAAGAACTGAATACAGTTGATTTAAAGCTCCAAAGTAGTTATACTGCACAGTTTGCATTACTCCAAAGCAAAACATGGAAAATACCTAATGTAAACAGTTTCTTTTTGGCTAACAAATATTAAATAACATAAGGTATAATTATACAACACACATCAAGCTTTATAGATGTCACAGGGGCGGCACAGTGACTCAGTAGTTAGCACTGCTGCCTCACAAAACCAGGATCCTAGGTTTGATCCCAGCCTTGGGTGACTGTCTGTGTGGAGTTTGCACATACTCCCCGTGTCTGTGTGGGTTTCCTTCCACAGTCCAAAGATATGCAGGTCAGGTGAATTGGCCATGCTAAATTGCCCAAAGTGTTAGGTGCATTAGTCAGAGGGAAATGGGTCGAGGTGGATTGCTCTTCGGAGGGTCGGTGTGGACTTGTTGGCCCAAAGGGCCTGTTCCCACACTGTAGGGAATCTAATGCCTAAGCAATATATTAGTTTAACTTTAATGAAATATATTCATTGCTCACACAGAGCAATTCAGGATTCTCTATCATGCATTGATCCAACAATTCCAGGCTTGTTTCTGAAGTTAATAATTTAAATCATTTTTTTAAGTTAACAAGGTAAGGACAGTTGCTTCTCACCACCCTTTTAGTTTTTACCTTTTGTTCTGCTTATCTGTCTACGTTTTCTTGGATATGGTTCATGGGTATTCGTCTCGTCCAGCACATTAAGCATGTATCAATTATTCACACGAACTTTGTTGACAGCACCACTCTAATCTAGACTAATTTATAGGGTCAGGACATCACAGGTGAGAATAGTCTTATACTTATCTTGCATTCATACACGAACACTTTCACTCATTGAATGTAGAGATTATTGAAAACTACCAAAGAGTGAGAATTTTGGCTAATGTATCTTTCAATGGTGTGGAGGGACAGTGCAGTTGCCCCATAAAATATTCCCCTAGGGTTAGCTGGTTCTTACATGAACCATATATCCCAACTGCTCACTAAACTGTCGGGAGATGGCCCCTGAGTAGTGTTAAAAATAAATCCTTGATAGTTCAATGTAAATATGAATCCATATTGCTTTGCCTAGCCTTAATCTATATGTACATCTTCAAAAAGTGTATTTGAACATGTCTTCTTTTTTGAGGAATTAAGTTGATCACACACAATTAATCATACAGAATATATCCAATACAATTTATAATCTAACGACATCAGCATCAACGTGAACATTGACAAACCTGTGCATTGTTAAGATTAATTTCCATCAATATTCAATACTGTATATTCGCCTTCACAGTCAGCTTCTCATTGTAAGGATAATTTCACCCACAGTGTAAAGTGGGTAAATTTATATTTTTAATTTAAATTCAGATGATTAATATTTGGGCAGTAACTGATTAATGTTGCTTTCAAATGGCAAGATATGCTGCATGGCACCCGAACTGTTAAACAGTATCCTGTTAAAACAAATAGAATTAGTGACTGACAGGAATATTGGAATGTCAATGGAGGTGCAACATAGATGTTACAAAAGAGTAGACCCAATCTCTATCCCATTCTGCTAATTTTCTTGCACTCGTTTTGGATCTTATTAGCAATGCCAATATTGCGAAATTGGTGGAGGGAAGGGGAGGGAGACTCACTGTAAAGAATCTGGACCCGAAGAAAGTTCTGGCTTCCCTCCATGGTATGCATTTTTGGATATGCAGTTTAAAGTTTCAACTCATTTAACCAAAATTTATGCATATTAGGTGATTATATTTAAGAACCTGCTGTTAGTGAACCTTGCCAGATTTTAATATGACTTGCACTGATACCATAGTTCAAAGAAACAGAAAATACAATGCAGGTCTTAGCAATGAATGAAAACACTCAGAACATTGCAATAAATAAACTAATTGACTTTGTTTCCAGGTGTACCTGAAAAACCGATGATCATTTGAAGAAAGCTTTCTGCCAAGTACATTTACAACAAACTTGTGTTTAACGTGAGGCTGTGTAATGGAGGGGTATATATGAGTACGTGAGTTGCAGAGTGGGGCGGGGAAGTTGAGAGATGGGGATGTTGGTGGCAGTATATGAAGAAAATATTATAACCAAAACTTCATCGGGAATTTCCCTTACAGCATTAATATCCAAGAACTATACTTTGGAGCTCTCTTCCTGAAGAAGTGGTGGAACAGAGTCCTTGAATATTTTTAAGGCAAAGGTAGATAGGTCCTTGTTAAACAAGGCATGAAAGATTATCAGGGTCGGTGGCCACATCGGGTGCAGTGGATGCAATAAATGATGTGTGTGGAGGTGCAGGTGAATTTGTGGCAGATATGGAATGATCCCTTGGGGCCTTGGAGGGAAGTAAGGGGGGAGGTGTGAGCGCAAGGTTTGCATTTCTTGCGGTTGCAGGGGAAGGTGCTGGGAGTGGAGGTTGGTTGGTGGGGGATGTTGACCTGACGAGGGAGTCACGGAGGGAGTGGTCTTTTCGGAACGCTGATAGGGGAGGGGAGGGAAATATATCCCTGGTGGTGGGGTCCGATTGGAGGTGGCGGAAATGACGGCGGATGATACGCTGTATATGGAGGTTGGTGGGGTGGTAGGTGAGGACCAGTGGGGTTCTGTCCTGGTGCTGGTTGGAGGGGCGGGGCTCAAGGGCAGACCCCAAGAGATCCTTCCATATACACCACAAATTCACCTGCACCTCCACACACATCATTTATTGCATCCGCTGCACCCGATGTGGCCTCCTCTATATTGGGGAGACAGGCCATCTACTTGCGGAACGTTTCAGAGAACACCTCTGGGACACCCAGACCAACCAATCCAACCACCCCGTGGCTCAACACTTCAACTCCCCCTCCCACTCCACCAAGGATATGCAGGTCCTTGGACTCCTCCATCGCCAGACCATAGCAACACGACAGTTGGAGGAAGAACACCTCATCTTCCGCCTAGGAACCCTCCAACTGCAAGGGATGAATGCAGATTTCTCCAGCTTCCTCATTTCCCCTCCCCCCACCTTGTCTCAGTCAAATCCCTCGAACTCAGCACCACCTTCCTAACCTGCAATCTTCTTCCTGACCTCTCTGCCCCCACCCCCACTCCGGCCTATCACCCTCACCTTGACCTCCTTCCACCTATCGCATTTCCAACGCCCGTCCCCCAAGTCCCTCCTCCCTATCTTTTATCTTAGCCTGCTGGACACACTTTCCTCATTCCTGAAGAAGGGCTCATGCCCGAAACGTCGATTCTCCTGCTCCTTGGATGCTGCCTGACCTGCTGCGCTTTTCCAGCAACACATTTCCAGCTCTGATCTCCAGCATCTGCAGTCCTCACTTTCTCCTGGAGGATATAGCCCTTGTGTCTGTATTGCCCTTCGAAGGATGCAGGAGCATGAGTGCTCTAGTATACAAAAATGTTAGGAGCTCCCAAGATATCTGACACAGATGTCCAAGATTTGGTCAATATAATTTGAACATCAATGTAATGGGAGCCTCTTCTGTAGTTTGATGAGAGGGTGTTCTCCAAGCATTGTGGTTGTAATCAATTGTGCCCCGCACTTGAGAGAAGCCAGTGATGGAGAGCCCATTGCCCTAGCTGCTCAACTCTCCTCATAGGGAAAAAGAAATGACGAACTGTGCTCTGGAGAAAGTAGCATCTGCTGCATCACAGATGTAATAGTGTGATATCTCCCAAACCTTTACACAATTCCCTCCTCCTGGAAATGAGTCATAAAAAATGTGACACAAAATCAGGGCAGCTGTGACCTTGATAGCACTGGATAGCCACCCAGAGCTTCTGATCAGCTGCAAAGCATTGTCTTCCATTCCTAGCCATGAAATATGTTTCTGGATATCAACCTGTTCAGGAATGTTATTACATACCTCCACAATAGGCAGGACTTGATCCTGGGCCTCCTGGCTCAAAGGTACTCAAATGTCCACTACCACTGTACCATAAGAGCCCTAAAATTGAATTCAAATTTCACTATTTGTCATGGCGAGACTTGAACTCATGCCATCAGAAAAATCACTCAGGTCAAGCAATCACCAGCAACTCGAAATATCAAAAATTGTGTTTCTGACATCTCTTCATATCAATTCTGCACAATCAATCTGACATCCATGTGCTATTCATATAGAAGGTGTTCAGGAGACATTTTTATGAATGTTTATTTGATTACATTCAATTAACCGACATGATATGGAAACAATTAGTCTAGCGAATGTAATGACCATGATTGCTTGACACTATTGTTCTATTACGCATAGCAAGAATTATGAATGTGGGTCGAGATTAGAGTGGTGCTGGAAAAGGATAGCAGGTCAGGCAGCATCCGAGGAGCAGGAAAATCGGCGTTTCAGGCAAAAGCCAGTCATCAGGAATGAACAAATTACGAATGATCTGTCAATGAAATGGAAATTGTAGCCATTTCTGGAGACATAACTGAATCACTGCAAACATGATTTTTGCAATTACCCTGAGCAAGGCCGCTGATTCCAAAAGTGTTACTCTGCACTGAAAGATAAAAAGTAATGTACTTTACATGCTTTGTCAGCCATTTTTGCAGTTAATGCAAGTTGACTTTTGATTTGAGATGTCAAGCCTCTGACTACATATTCTCAGGAATAAATTGCAAGCCCTGTCTGAGACTTGAATTTCAGGACCAACCACAGTCTGATCTGGGACTCTAAAGACTAGATTCTGATAGGGCGAAGCATCTGGTTGATTTTGTCCAACCCCTAGACTAGAATTAGACCAACCACTTGATTGACTGTACTGCTCCCCTTTGCCTTTCAGACAATTGACTGAAGCGCATGGTATGTATTTGCCCTGTAAGCTTCTAGCAGCTGCTGCAAACATGACATTGATGTAGCTCAGTGCCGTACAGCAAAATGTCAACCACTTTGACTGTTAGCAGTCTTCACAAGCTGCTGACCTCTCCCTCTGGGTTAAAAAACAAATAAAACACAGAGACTGGCTACCCCAAAGTATGCACAAAGTAAGTGTTCCCAAAGAAAGCATAAGAGTCATAAATTATATATTTTGTAACTGCATTGGATGCCCCTGCACATTAAGCAACTTGGCAAAAGCATGCAAATTGTACTTGTCCTTGAGCTCAAGGTAAAAGGCCAAAGCAATTTGTGAGATGGTCTGAGAGCAGAGATGATGATGTAATAAGGTTGGTGATTTCTATGAATGAAAGGTCAAACAGAATGACATCCAAGGAGCTTGCAGGAATATTATGGTGAGAACACTATTGGGTGATGGCTGAGACAAGCAATTGATGAGCTGCAGCCACCAGCTAGCCATTCTGACTCAGATGCCAGAAATATGCTATTCTTGGGAAGGAGAGAAGAATTGGAAGTGGTGTATAAATATATGCAAATGCATGGTAATAAGATGGTGTTTGCTCAATGGTGAAATTCTGAAATCACAATTTAAAGCTGAAAGGAAAAAAAATGGGAAAAAGTTTCTTGGCATCAAGATTCTGAAGTTTTTTAAATCTTGTACTTTATCATCTTTCTTGCCATTGTCTATGCCACATTAGGCAAAGAATGTTTTTGCCCACAAATTCTGTTTCTTTTCCCATAGATGCTGCTTGACTTCCTGAGCATTTCTAGAATTTTGGTTTGCTTGTAAAGAGACTTTATGTGTTCACATACTGAAATGTTCAATAACTTCAGAAAGTTTTCAAGATTGGTTTAAACTCAGAATTTCTTATGCAATCCACCTGGGATGTTGATAAGAATTGTTATGCAAAGAGATGGGGAAGGAATTTTGGAAAATTGAGCACTAAGAATGTCTATTGAGGATGAAGATATTAAATTTCACTTGGGTTTCTGTCTTGGGAAGTTATCAATGGTGACAGAGGACGATTATCTTTTTTTGAATATTATGGTATTAATAAGATTGTTATTAAGTTTGACCACGATAAATAGAAGCAAAGTATGACAAAGATAAACTGGCAGGTATATCTCCCTTTGTGACTTCCAGGCTTTATACAACAATTCAGAGCACAAATTTAAATTTTAATAGATATTTTTAAAAACTTTTCAAAGCAGTTTCCAGAATACACTAAAAACTACTCTTCAAGGCAATACATGGTCATTATATTTTTGTTGAATTTAAAGATTTTCATTGCTTTAAAAGGTTTCATGCAAGAACTGCATAGATTCATCAAGAAGCAAGACAGTATATTCCTGAAGGCCATTGCTAGAACATGATACAGGCAAATTTTCTATTTTAACAAACAATGAGAAAATCTACTTGTTCTCGTAATAACCCATAAAGCAAGTCCAAGATCTGTTCCAAAAACCATGTGTTCTTGCACTTTCATCAGTGGGTAATTAATTCAATCTAATTCAAACAGACATGTTCACATATTCCATTAAAATGGAACCACCAACCACCATGTCTGTTTTACATGACTCATCTCTCACTAATTTCTTTAGAGAGTGCATTTTGATGTTACATACTATTAATACTTTGCCTATTCATTTAAATCTTTTACAACTTGCATTCACTAAATATCTTATTACCATTTAGAATCTTTGATTTACAGAGTTTCACCTACATTGATGACTTTAGTCCCAGTAGCACAAGTTCTGCTGATTTGAGTGGATTGGTTGCAGAACCAAATTCTACAGGGCGCTCCCTAATATTGGCACACTCCTCTGATGAGGTAGGTAAATTATGAATAGAGAAAGCAAAACTGAAGACTTTGGTCTATTTATTGTCAGTCTTTGTATGGGACCAACTTTGAGAAATAAGGCAACCACTCCCACCCACTTCACTGGAAAGAATTTTTGCAACTTATTTTGTTTTTTGCATCTCCATGTCTGCCCAACATTCAAGAGAAGACTGACAATTAATCTGCTTCCAGTTCTCTGGCAATAATGTACTTTTAATGAGTGAGAGTTGCATGATGTTGTTCTCCCTAAGTTCCATTGTATTCCATGTTACAGTCTTCTGGGCTCAATATTGAGTTCAACACCTTCAAATTGTGAACCCATTCCATCCCTTTTAGCTTTGCTCCAGTGAATCACAGCACAAAATGGAGGAACAACGTCTCATCTTTAGACTAGGCACTTTACAACCTTCTGGGCTCAATTTTGAGTTTCATACCTTCAGATTGTGAACTTATTCCTATTCCTTCCCTTTTTTTAAAACTATACTTGTTACATTCTCTGACATCATGTCTTCTCTCCCCTCCCCCATTCCAGAGGGACTGTCTATTCTTTCCAGTCTGGCTGTTAGACACACCGTTGTTCTGCCATTCTTACATTCCAATCACTTAATCTGGAATATCAGCATCCTTTCTTCCCCCAGCATTCCAACCCCCTCCCCCTCAGTTGCATAAATGCTGCCTCCTGCACACCACTCCAGCTCTGATGCAGCATCATCTAAGCTTGAAACATTAGCTTGCATACTCTCCATTGATGCTGCCTGACCCACTGTGATCTCCAGCATTTTTTGTTTCCATGGTGTTCTTATCAGGAGGCCATTTTGCCACCATTAATTCTCAGTTAAGGTTACTGCAATGTCTACCATTGCATGACAAGAGTTAAAAATCACACAACACCAGGTTATGGTCCAACAGGTTTATTTGGAAGCACTAGCTTTTCGAACGCTGTTCCTTCAGGTGGTTGTAGAGTATAAGATTGTACGACACAGAATTTATAGCAAAAGCTTACAGTGTGATGCAACTGAAATTATATATAGAAAAAGACTTGAATTGTTTGTTTCATCTCTCATCTTTTAGAATGACCATGTTGATTTCAATCTTTCATATGTAGATTTCAGTTGCATCACATTGTATACGTTTGCTATAAATTCTGTGACTTACAATCTTATACTCCATGCCCACCTGATGAAGAAGCAGCGCTCCAAAAGCCAGTGCTTCCAAATAAACCTGTTGGACTAATAATTTGGTGTTGTGTGATTTTTATCTTCGTACACTCCAGTCCAACACCAACACCTCCAAATCATTGCATGATTGATACTGCAACATTTTGAAATATCTTTCTGTTAGAAGCTATTCCTTAAGAATGCAGCACTTTCCCCATGCCCTTTATAATTCTATTACATGAAATAATATAAATATTAATGAGGCCCTCTCAACTGTTTCTTAGAAACTTTCACAGCATATGCTGGAATTCTACATAAATAGGTTTGTACGATGCATCACAGATGCTACAGAATTTCCTGCCCCTTATTGAAATTCACATCTTATCTCAAGTATTAAGGAGGCAAAAGAACATCTGGTCTTATGAGGTTTGGTTTGACTGGGCAAGTCAGTGGTGATCTAGGTTGAATGCTGTACTTTCACCTCAGAGGCCTGACTTTGAATCCAAACAGTTCGTTAGTGAAATTATTTTGCTTGTTTTCCATTTTGCTTAAATATTCACAAGCATATGAAAACATTTCAAACTTTTAATAATTTTTTTTGAGGTTGCTTAGTCTACAAAATGGAAATTTCGCACTGACAAACAAATGAATGCTTTCCTGAAGTTCAGAAATAGAATGAATTTTAATCATCCAGAATGCAAATTTGGAGCGTGCAGTTAAATACTGCAAAAAAAAAACCCTCCGTCCAATTTGCTATAAAGACACCTACTGTAACCAGACGGGCCATTGGTTCATGGGAAGTGGGGTCTGCTCTCAAGTGGCAAATAGTAGAAATATATTAATGAGATGATGTGCCTCAGATTTTACAGTCTTATGCATAATACCTGCAGGCTGTTATTCTAAGGCTCAGAGGACATTCAGCAGCTAAAGGGAAGTGGAAATAGTTGGATCCAGCAGTAAACGTATTTACTGACTGTTGAGAATAGGAATGATTTCCTGAGCCTTCCATGCTAAACTTGGAGTAAAAATCCTTTGTCCCCGAGATACAATTTCTTATCTCCTATGATCTGCACTTTGAGAACCAACTCCTCTAACTTACTAATATCATGCAGAATCTCCGCAAAGGTCTTTCATATCCATAATCTAAAGACCTCCCTGTGATCTCAAGTCAACTGCCAGTCCAAAACCCTTTTCATGATTTCCCCCTGATTTGCAGGCCAGTGGCCTTTACAATATCCCCAAAACCACAGGCTGAAGACCTCTCCATGATGTCCGAATGTACAGTCCAGCACACTATTAACGATTTCCTACTGACCTGCAATCCAATTGCCCTTACCTACCAATCATCTGCTTCCCAGATTCAGCCTTATAGCACAGACCTTATTAGCCAAGTGGCAGCCAGCCACATAATTGGTGAAAAATAGCCAAATGTCATTCAATTTGCCAAGACATTAGTATTAGCTGCATTATATTCAGCATTCCGTAAGATGTTCTACCCTCCATGTCGTTTGTGCAGTCTTCAATTTGGAACTGATTAATAATATCGGATACAAAAAGTATTCCATTCCTTGCACTGATATCAGTTGTTCATCGCATTTTATCTATACAGTCCCATCCTGTAAATGGTAAGAATAAAATAGGAGGACAAGAATAAAACACAAAATAACTCGAAAGGTTTGGTTGAAGCAGGCTCAATTGATTATTTAATCTCATTCCTCTGAAATACTAATGTTGGCATCTTCATATCATATTGCATAATTTCTGAAATAAGTTTTGTATCATATATTTTGATTTTGAAAAACAGAAGCTAAAACATGAAGGTAGCAAGACTGGTGTTCTTGAAGTAAGTAAAATAATTTGAGTTAAAGCTTTTTTTATTAAAAAGCAATGTGTGTACCCCACAACTCAGTGCATCTCTTTTTTTGGTGTAAACAAAAGAATGTCTAAATTGAAGTTATCACTGCTGATCATTTGCAAACTAATACATTGTTTTTTTGTGTTCTGAAATGTTCTTCCTTCATTTCTCTTGTTGCTAACTTGGCAGAGCCTGGATATGATAGATGATAAGGTGAGATGTGTGAAAAGATGTCCAGTATGTTTTTTTTAAACCATCTCATCATTAATCTTTTATGTGTTTTATGTACTTTCTGTGTTGCATTTCCTAACAACATGTAACCTAATATTGTCAGATAGACTGTGGAATGTATACTTCCTGCAGTGTTACTCTTGAATATGCATACTCATATTTAAGTAGAATTATAAATTGTGACTCAAGGGGTGAACTTTATTTTAGCTCAAGCTCATTACTAGGCAAATATTGACAATTTGTTTTTAAATTCATTGTACACAGCACTAATGATTGTCAATTGATGGTCAAAATTTAAATTAGTTTGTTACATATTGGGCTAGATTTTGCTATTACTAACAAATGAATACTGTATGCTTACCAAAAAAGTCAAAGAACTCCATTTGCTGGAAATTACAAACAAAAGCAGAAATTGCTGGGCAAACTCAGCATGTTTTGCAGCATCTGTGGAGAGAAAAGAGTTCACATTTCAGGTCCAGTGAGCCTTCTTCAGAACTGATTGTAGCCAGGAAAAGATTAGTAAATATGCTGAATATGGAGTGGGGAGACCTGTGAGGTGTAAACAATAGATGGAGATGAAGTCCAGAAAGAGAGATGAAATTGGACAAAATAAGGAATGGATAAAAATCAACCTGGAGTACACAACAGTTGCTAATTGGGACCATTAGTTGCTGACAATGGGATGGTTGTGGTAACAGCCCATGTGGTGACAAGGTCTGGTGTTTGGTGGTTCAGATAAGGACATGGACAAAGGTGTTAGGCCCTAAAATTATTGAACTTACTATTAAATCCCAAAGGCTGCAGAGTTTCCAAGTGGAACATGAGGTGCTGTTCTAGCTTATGTTGAGATTTGCTGGGGCACTGCAGCAAGCCTGGGACAGAGATGTTGGCCAGGGAATATGGTGGTAGTTTGAAGTGGCAGACAACAGAAAGCTCAGGGGTAATTTTTATGAACAGAATGTAAGTGTTCAGCGAAGTAGTCACCCTCTCCCCACTGTAGAGGAAACCACATTGGGAGCAGCAATACAGTAGGCTAGATTGTGAAGTGCAGGTAAATTGCTATTTCACCTGAAAAATATGACTGGCTCCTTGGATAGTGAGGAGGGAGGAGGAGAAGGGGCACTCCTATTTCTGCGAGTGTATGGGAAGGTGCTGTGGGGTGTGGGAATAGAGGAAGGTTAGACCACAGTGTCCCAAAGGGAATGGTCCTGCGGAAGGCTGACAAGGAAGGGAAGAGGAATGCATGTGTGGTGGCGGCATCCTGCTGGAGGTGGCGGAAATGGTAGGTAATGATTCTTTGAATGTGGATGCTGATGGGTTGGTAAGTGAGCCAGTGAGGTTAGGAATAGAAGGATAGAGCAAACGAATGCGTGCCTGAAGAGTGGGTGCAGGGAAGAAGGGTTCATATTTTTGGATCATTGGAATCTCTTGGCTGTAAGTGACGTGTGTAAGAAGGATGGAATGAATCTGAATTGGAAGGGGACTAATATGCTGGCAGGAAGATTTGCGAGAGATGCTTGGGAGGATTTAAACTAGTAAGGTGGGAGGGGTGGGACCCAGGGAGATAGTGAGGAGAGGATCACTATGAGACTGCTACAGTTGGGAAAAGGAGCAAGTCAAGCAGTCAGGGCAAAGTGGAGAAAGTGAGGACTGCAGATGCTGGAGATCAGAGCTGAAAAATGTGTTTCTAGAAAAGCGCAGCAGGTCAGGCAGCATCCAAGGAGCAGGAGAATCGACGTTTCGGGCATAAGCCCTTCTTCAGGAATGAGGAGGGTGTGCCAAGCAGGCTAAGATAAAAGGTAGGGAGGAGGGACTTGGGGGAGGGGCGTTGGGAATGCGATAGGTGGAAGGAGGTTAAGGTGAGG
>NC_057714.1:41988708-42015432 GCF_004010195.1 Chiloscyllium plagiosum | reverse complement strand
GTCTGAGGGGAAATTGCGGTCTTTGAAGAAGGAGGCCATCTGGGTTGTTCGGTATTGGAATTGGTCCTCCTGGGAGCAGATGCGGCGGAGGCGAAGGAATTGGGAATATGGGATGGCGTTTTTACAGGGGGCAGGGTGGGAGGAGGTGTAATCTAGGCAGCTGTGGGAGTCGGTCGGTTTATAGTAAATGTCCGTGTTGAGTTGGTCGCCTGAGATAGAAATGGAGAGGTCTAGGAAGGGGAGGGAGGTGTCTGAGACGGTCCAGGTAAAGTTTAAATTTTAAGCAGTCAGGGCAGGTAGGAACAAAACCGAGAACAAGGTAAATTGAACTACATTTATTTCAATGTAGTTGCCTAACAGGAAGGCAGATAAACTCAGGAGAGGAACATGGGACTGGGATACCATAGCAATTACAGAGATATGGCTCAGGCATGGACAGGACTGGCAACTTAATGTTCCAGGATGAAAATACTATAGGAAGGATAGAAAGGGGGGCAAGAGAGGATGGGGAATAGCGTTTTTGACAAGGGATTATATTACTGATGTACTTAGGGAGGATATTCCTCGGAATGCATCCAGTGAAGTTATTTGAGTGAAACTGAGAGATAAGAAAGGGATGATCATCTTATTGAGATTGTATTATAGACTGCCCAATAGTCAACAGAAAGTTAAGAAACAAATTTGTAAGGAGATCACAGTTATCTGAAGAATAATAGGGTGGTTATGGTAGGGGATTTTAACTTTCCAAACATAGCCTCAGACTGCCATAGTGTTAAGGGTTTAGATGGATAGGAATTTGTTGAGTGTGTACAAGAAAATATTCTGATTCAGTATATGGATGTACCTACTGGAGAAGGTGCAAAACTTGACCTACTTTTGGGAACTAAGGCAGGGCAAGTGACTGAGGTGTCATTGGGGGAGCACTTTGGGGCCAGTGACCATAACTCTATTAGTTTTAATATAGCGATGGAAAAAGACAGACAGGATTTGAAAGTTAAAGTTTTAAATTGGGGGAAGGCCAATTTTGACAATATTAGGGAAGAACTTTCAAAGTTGATTGGGTGTAGATGTTCGCAGGTCAAGAGACGACTGGAAAATGGGAAGCCTTCAAAGATTAGATAGTTAGAGTCAAGGGACAGTATTTTCCTGTTAGGGAGAAAAGCAAGTCTGGTAGGTGTAGGGAATGCTGTATGACCAGCGACGTTGAGGTTTTGGTCAAGAAGAAGGAAGCATATGTCAGGTATAGATAGCAGAGATTGAGTGAATTCTTTAGAAGAGTATAAAGGCAGTAGGAGTATACTTAAGAGGGAAATCAGGAGGACAAAAAAGGGACATGATATAGCTTTGGCAAATAGGTTGAAGGAGAATCCAAAGGGTTTTTATAAATACATTAAGGACAAAAGGGTAACTCGGGAGAGAATAGGGCCACCCAAAGATCAGCAAGGCAGCCTTTGTGGAACGCAAGAGATGGGGGAGATACTAAAGGAGTATTTTACATCAGTATTTGCTGTAGAGAAGGACATGAAAAATACAGAATGTGAGGAAATAGATTATGACATCTTGACAAATGTCCATATTACAGAGGAGGGGGGCCTGGATGTCTTGAAACATATAAAGGTGGATAAATCCACAGAACCTGATCAAGTGTACCCTAGAACTCTGTGGGAAGCTAGGGAAGTGATTGCTGTGCCTCTTGCTGAGATATTTGGTTCATGGATAGTCATCGGTGAGATGCCGGAAGCCTAGAGGTTGGCTAATATAGTGCCACTATTTAATAAAGGTGGTAAGGAAAAGCCAGGTGACTCTGACATTGGTGGTGGGCAAGTTGTTGGAGGGAATCATGAGATTAGGATAGTGAACATGGCTTTGTGTGTGGGAAATCATGTCTCATTAACTTGATTGAGTTTTTTGAAGAAGTAACAAATAGGATTGATGAGGGCAGAGCGGTGAACGTGATCTATATGGACTTCAGTAAGACGTTCAATAAGGTTCCTTATGGTAGACTTGTAAGCAAGTTTAGATCACATGGAATACAGGGTGAACTAGCCAATTGGATTCAGAACTGGCTAGAAGGTAGAAGGCTGAGGGTGGTGGTGAAGGATTGCTTTTCAGACTGGAGGTCTGCGATCAGTGGTTTGCCACAAGGATCGGTGCTGGGTCCACTGCTTTTCATCATTTATACAAATGATTTGGATGTGAACCTAGGAGGTGTAGTTCGTAAGTTTGCAGATGACACCAAAATTGGAGGGATAGTGGATAGCAAAGAAGGTTACTTCAGTGTACAACGGGATCTTGATCAGATGACCAATGGGCTGAGAAGTGGCAGATGGAGTTTAATTTAGATAAATATGAAATGCTGCATTTTGGAAAGACAATCAGGGTAGGATGTATACACTTAATGGTAAGGTCCTAGGGAGTGTTGCAAAACAAAGAGAGCTTGAAGTGCAGATTCTTGGTTCCTTGAAAATAGAGTCTCAGTTAGAGAGGATAGTGAAAAAGGCACTTTGTATGCTTTCCTTTATTGGTCAGAGCCTTGAATATAGGAGTTCAGAGGTCATGTTGCAGCTGTACAGGACATTGGTTAGGCCACTTTTGGTACATTGTGTGCAAGTCTGGTCTCCCTGCTATAGGAAGAATGATGTGAAACTTGAAAGAGTTACGTTGATGGTTGAAGGGTTTTGGCTATAGGGAGAGTCTGAATAGGCTTGGCATGTTTTCCCTGGAGCGTCATAGGTTGAGGGGTGATCTTATAGAGGGTTATAATATCATGAGGGACATGGATAGGGTAAATAGTCAAGGTCTTTTTCCTGGGCTGGAGGAGTCCGGAATTAGAGGGCATAGGTTTAGGATGAGGGGGAAAGATTTAAAAGGGACCTAAGGGGCAACGTTTTCACACAGAGAGTGGTGTGTGTTTGGAAAGAGCTGCCAGAGGAAGTGGTGGAGGCTGGTACAATTACAGCATTTAAAAAGTGTGTGGATGGGTACATGAATAGGAACGGTTTAGAGGGATATGGACCATGTGCTGGCAAATGGGACTCGATTAATTTGGGATATCTGGTCGGTATGATCGAGTTGGACCGAAGGATCTGTTAACATGCTGTACATGCCTATGACTCTATGATATGGGACAAGTACAGGAAATTGGAATTAGTGTGCCTTTAGTAGTAGTTATTGTCAGTCCGGACTCAATGGCCAAAGGGCCTTTCTGTGCTGTGTGACTCTGAAGCTATTTACGAATTTACTTGTGTCTTTTTTTTTTCTGACAGACTTACTGTGTGTATATTAAGCGCTGCAACTTCAAACTGTTCCACCTATTTATTATGAAGTCTTTCGCAGGTTTTGGCAGAACAAGTCAATTCAGACAGCAACTTGATTTCTGTATTTAACTGTACATATGTGGCTATCAGAAGTTGACTTAGTATTGTATAGTTACTGTTGTATAATACTTACGAATGGTGAGCATTGTTAACTTCATTGGCACGTCTGCATTAAAATCCAGCCATGTTCTGCCTTCTGATAGTCATAGCATTTGTTTAGAGGCTTGATTCTTTAATTTGATCAGAAAAGCATTCATCCACAAAACTAAAATGGCAATGGGAGGAATCTGAAACTAGCACCGCAGACTAAAAAGTGGACCTAAACCAATGGGGAATGTGCATTTATTCCCATTAGCATTTATTTGGGGCTATCACAACATCACTGAGACACAAATTCCATTTTCAGAGAAGGATCCTGTTACTTTCTTACAGGTGTTTTGCATGTAAAATCAGAAGAGAAGTTAATATCAGTATATTTATTAATTATAATTAAGGACAGTATAATTAAAAGGGGGTGGAATCCTGCATATTTTTAATTTATTCCTGCCTGGTTTCCACCAGACACTGGGGAGAAAGCAGGGACGGAGAGTTAAAATCACTGCTTGTAACATGCCAAAGTATCAAATATAGTATAGAAGAAATGGGCCTTTAGCCCACTGAGTCTGTACCGTCAAAAATACCTACCTACACAAATCCCACTTTCATACAGTAGGACAATAGCCTTGAATGTTATGATGCTTCAAATATTTTACAAATGTGAAGATAACTGTCTCAACTGTCCTCCCAGCCAGTGCATTCCAGAGCCCATCACCCTCTGGGTAAAAAAGTTTTTCCTCAAATTTCTACTAAACCGCCTGCCTTTCACTTTAAAAGTGTGCCCTTGGTTCCTGACTTTTTACCTGAAAGGAACATCTGCTTTCTATCTATCTTGTCCAAGCCCCGCGTAATCTTATATACCTCTATCAGGTCCATCCTCAACCTTCGCTGCTCTGAAGAAAATAATCCAGTTTAATCCAACTTCTCTTCATTGGTAAAATGCTCTATCCCAGGCAACATCCTGGTAAATTTCCTATGCATTCCCTCCAGTGCAATACATCCTTCCTATAGTGCTGTGACAAGAACTGTATGGTACTCCAGCTGTGTCCTCATTGAAGTTCTGTACAGTGAAATCATGAACTCCCTGCTCTTATAATCTATCCCTAGACTGATGAAGGTGTGTCCCGTCTGCTTTCTTAGCTTCCCCATTAACCTGACTTCCCACCTTCAGGGATCTTTGGACAAGTACCACAGGGTCCCTCTGCTCCTCTGAACTTGCTGGTGTCCTACCGTTCATTGAGTACACCCTTTAGTACTTGTTCCAAAGTGTAGCAGCTCACATTTATCAGGATTAAACTCCATCTGCCTCTGATCTGCCCATCCGTCCAGCCCATCTTTATCCCCCTGTTACCGAAGACTACCAAAGACTACCATCTTTTAATGTGCTTATCATCTCTTCCCTCTCCCTCTCCCCTCTCCCACCAACATGCTCATCCACATGATTAAAGAATACTACAAACAATGAATGACCCAGCAGTGATCCTGTAGTACGACAGTGCGCACAAGGCTCCACTTATATAAACAGCTTTCTACCGTCACTCTCTGTCTCCTGCCACTAAGCCAATTTTGGATCCAAATTACCAATTTACCCTGGATCTCATGAACGTTTGCTTTCTTTATCAGTTTCCCATGTGAGACCTTGTCAAAGGCCTTGCTGAAGTCCATATAAACGAAATCAAGTGCTCCACCCTCATCTGCACAAAATTCAGTGGAATTTGTTAGACATGACTCCCTCTAACAAAGCCATGCTGACTATCTCTGATTAAACCTTGCCCTTTTCAATAGGGATTAATTTTCTCCTTCAATATTTTCTCCAGTAGTTTTTCTTACCACTCAGGTGAGACTCACCAGCCTGTAGGTCGCTGGTCTATCTCTACCTTGAAAATTGGAACCACATTTGCTGTCCTCCAGACCTCTGGCACTTCCCCTGTGGCTCAAGATAATTTAAAAATTAGGGTCAGTGCACCTATTGCATTCTTCCTCATCTCCCACGGTAGCCTGTGTTACAAATCATCTAGACATGGGAATTACCTGATTTTAAACCCGCCAAAACCTCCAATACTACTTTGCTTCTTCTATCAATCTGTTCAAGAATCTCACAGTCCATCTTCTTGGTTCTGTAATTGAATCCTCCTCCTCCCAAGTAAACATAGATGTGAAGTACTCGTTTAAGGTACTACCATTTTTTTCCGGCTTCATACACACATTTTCCTCTTGGTTCCTAATGGGCCCTACTCTCAATGATTATTATCTTTCCCTGATATATTTGTGGATTCTGTTGGGGTTCTCCCTAAGCTTGCTTGTCAATGGTTTTTCATGCCCCGTCTTTGCCATTTAATTGCCTTCTATACTCCTCTAGTGCCTCCATTGTTTTGCTCCCTTTGTACATGTAATACATATCTCTTCACCCTGTTCTGAAAATCTTAAGATATTCTGGGTTCTCTGGGCTTGTGGTTCTACATTTCGCCCTAAGGGGAATATGTGCCTGTATATACATAGTACCGTTTTTAATGCCATCCATTGTTCTGCTGTAGATTGTCCTCAAGTAGCTGTTCCCATTCTATTTTGGCCATATCCTGCCCAAGTTTAATACAATCTACCTTACCCAAATCCACAACACTTTTTTGCAGACCATCTTTCTTTTTTTACATAACAAACATAGAACTTATAGGACATTAAACTTAGGTGCAGAATTAGGCCATTTAGCCCATTGAGTCTGCTCTGCCATTCGATATTTTATCAATCCTATACCCCTTAGTCTTCTCCACATAACTTTTCATCCCCTTACTAATCATGAACCTATCTATCTGTCTTAAATATACTTGACCACCATAACCTTCTGTGACAATGAGTTCCATAGATTCACCATCCTCAGGCTGAAGAAGTTCTTCCACATTTCAGTTCGGGAGGGTAGTCCCTTCATTCTGAGGCTGCGCTTTGGGTCCAGAGTCTCTCCGAATGGAAACCTCTTCTCTACATCCACAGTATCTTGGCCTTTCAGTATTCTGAAAGTTTCAATGAGATCCTCTCTCACCTTTTAAACTCAACTGAGTATGACACAGCATTGTCTACCACTCCTCTTACAAAAAGCCCTTCATCCCCAAGACCATTCTTATAAAGCTCTTCTAGACCTCTGCCAGAACATTTTTCATTAGATGGAGGACCTTAAACAGCTCACAATATTTCAAATGCAGTCTGGAATATTGTGAATAGTTTGGGCCCTTGCATCTATAATGTTGTGGTGACTATTACTAAAATGCTCCCCCTCTATGCCTCAGACACCTATCTGGCTTCATTCCACAGAATTAAGTCCAGCACTACACCATCCCCTGTAGGACCATCCACTTGTTGATATAAAAAGTTCTTGTTTATATGTTTCAAGAAATTTACTCTGCTAAACCCATTTTCTATAATTATCCCAATTAATATTATTTATTAATTAATCGTCCCAAATCACCTCCTATAACTACCTAATTATTGTTTTTACACATCTTAGTGAATTGGCTACATATCTGCTCTTCAATTGCCTGCTGGCTGTTTGGTAGCCTATAATACACACCTAACAGTCTCATTGCTCCCTTTGTATTCCTAAGTTGCACCCACAAAGCCTCATTTGAAGACCCTTCCAAGATATTGTCCAACCTCACTGAAATAACTGACTCCCTAACTAATAATGTGGTAACACCTCTACTTTCGCAATCCCCCGTGCTTTGCCTGAATGTTAAGTCATACAGCTTAGAAACAGGCACTTTGGCCCACCATGTCTATGCTGACCAACAAACACCAAACTACATTAATCCCATTTGCCTGCACTTGGTCTAAGGTCTACTATGTGCTTATCCAGATGCTTCTTAAATGTTATGAAAGTATCTGCCTCCATCACACTCTCAGGCAGCAAGTTCCAAATTTCTACCATCCTCTGGGAGAAAAACCTTTCTCTCAGTTCTCCTCTAAACAATCTAAACCACTTTAAACATATGCTCTCTGGTCTTATGCACATTTGCCTTAGGGAAACGATTCTCACGAACTACTCTGTCTATGCCTCTCATACCTTTGTATCCCTCAATCAGATCATCCCTCAGCCGTCTCTGCTCCAAGGAAAGCAAGCCCAACCTGTACCGCCTCTCATAACTGAGATTTTTCATCGCAGGCAACATACTGGTGAATCTCTTCTGCACCATCTCCTGTGTAATCACGTTCTTCCGATAGTGTGTCAGTAAAAACTGCACATATAGTGTTTCATCTATGGCCTAGCCAAAGTTTTATAAAATTGTAAGAAGGCTTATTTGCTCCTATATTCTACGCACTGGCTAACGAAAACAAACATCCTGCATCCCTTCTTCACCAGTCTATCTAACTGTGCTGACATCTTCAGGACTTGTACACCAAGGTCCCTTTGTCCCTCAGTACACCCTAGGGATCTCCATATTAGATCTCTCAAAATGCACCACCTCACACCTATCAGAAATAAATTCCATCTGCTGTTGACCTGCCCAATTTACCAGCTGATCAATATCAGACTGCAGCCTGAGACCATCCTCCTCAGGATCAACAACACCATCAGTGGTTTGTGTCATCTGAAAGCGTACTAATTGTATTGTCTACATTCACATCCAAATCACTTATGTACATAAGAAACAGCAAAGCTCCCAGCACTGATGCCCATTGTACAGTGCTGGTCACAGGTTTCCAATCACAAAAATATCCCTCCAACTTTTGCCTCCTGTTTGCAAGCCAATTTTGAATCCAGTATGCTAACTTGCCTTGGACTCTTACTTTTTGGATTAGCCTTTCATGTGGCACCTTGCCAAAGGCCTTTCTGAAGTCAGTGTAAAAGACATCAACTGCACAACTCTTCTCAGTATATTTAGTTAACTTTTAATCCTGTTCCTCAGACTTTTTCCAATAGTTTCCCTACCACTGACATCAGACTAACAGGTCTGTAATTACCTGGTCAATCTCTGCTGCTCTTATTGAACAAAGGAGCCACATTAGCTACCTTCCAGTCATCTGTGGCCAGCAATTTATTAAGTATCCCTGCCTGGGCCCCAGCAATCTCCTCCCATGGCAGCTTGGGATACATCTCAACAGGCCCTAGAGATTTATGCACCTTTACACCCGTTAAAACAACTAATACCTCCTTCATGTTAAGATTAACATGTTCTAGAACCTCACCATCCCAACTGAAATCCCATGCCTTTCTCTTCTGTAAATACAGATCAGAAGTGTTCATTTAAGCCCTCACCCATGTTCTCAAGCTCCAGATACAGGTCGCCCTTTTTGTCCCTAATAGGTCCCACTCTTTCCCTGGCAATCCCTTTATTATACTTACAAAATGCCTTGGGGATTTCTTTGACCCTTACTGGCAAAGATATATCGTGGCTCCTCTTTGCCTCCTCATTTCTTTTTAAAGCAAACCCATACACTGTTTATACTTTTGAAGGACTTCGCCTGTTTTTGATGTGCTGCAACTGACATGTGCTTCCTTCTTTTTCTTATTACATTCAGGATATCCCTTAACATCTAGGGTTCTGTGGACTTGCTGCCCTTCCTCTTCACCCTTAAAGGAACACGCTGGCCCTGAATTCTCGCTATGCTACTTTTAAAAGTTCCCATTTTCCAAATGTACAATTACCTACAAGTAGCTGATCCCAGTTCGTTTTCCAGATCCTGTCAAATGATATTGAAATTGGCCTTCCCTAAAATGAGACACTTAAGTTCTGCATTATCTGTATACCTTTCCATAATGACTTTTAAACTTAGAGTTATGGTCACTGTCCTCAAAATGCTCAGCCACTGAAACTTAAACCACTTGACGGACGTTATTCCTTAGGATTAGATGCAGGCACAAAAGAGCTCTTTGGGTGTCCTTTAAAAATTCCACCTTATCAATCTTTTTGCATGAATCCCAGTTAATGTTAGCAGAGATAAAATCCCAAGCCTGTTCTCTTTCATCTTTCGTGATTTGCCTTCATATCTGCTCCTCTCTTTCCCTTTGATTGTTGGAAGGCCTGTATTATAATCCCAAAAAAGTATTCACCTTTTTTTTTAGATTTCTAAACTCTATCTACATGGCCTCATTTGAAGACCTTCTCTTACTGCATTGATGCTTTCCTTTATCAATAATGGAATGCTGTCCCTCTCCCCACATTGTGCCTGAAACATCCATGGAATGTTGAACTGCCTGTCCTCTCCTTCCTTCAGCCATGTCTTAATATCATATACCCACATGCTGATCAAAGCTCGAAGATCATCCGCCTTACCAGTCAAGTTCCTTGCATTAAATTAGATGCAGTTTAGCTTTCCTAATATCCCTTGTGCCTTATCCTACCCATGTTTTCTCTGCCGACTGAAGTAACCTAGCATTCCTTCTATATTTGATTGAACCTTGCTCTTGACTTTACATATATTCTATGCACCACTCTCCCCAACAAATTAGTTTGAATTCTCCCCAACAGCACATGCAAACCTCCCAGCAAGGACTTTAGACTTCTTGCTGTTCAGTTTCAACTTTTACAGCTAGTATAGTACCTATCTATTCCAAATGTTGTCCCAATGTTCCAAAAATCTTAATCCTCCCTTGTGCATCATTTCCTTAGCCATGTGTTCATCTGACCTATCTTTGTAATTCTACACGCATTGCCACGTGGCACAAGACGAAATCTGGAGATTACAACATTAGTCAGTATTGTCTCTCCCTCAGCTACGTCTCTGATAGCAACAACTTTGCAATTCTATGTATCAATCTGTACCTTTAACTCATCTGTCTTACCTATAAAACTCTTAGCATTGATATACAGGCTATCCAGCCATGCCTTACTCCCTTGAAACTCTATATGGCTGAACTCCCTGTGCCTTGGTTTCTTTTCTAAGCTATGCTGTGTCACTATTTATTTAAAGTACTGTGTCCCCTATTCCTGCTCAACTAGTTTAAATTCCCCCTTGAAGCACTAGCAACCCTCCCTCAAGGATGTTATTCCCAACCTGGTTGAGGTACAGACTGTCCCACTTGGAGATGTGCCTTCCCTAAAAATGGTACCTGGTGATACAGGAATCTTGCACCAACTCTTGAGCAATGCATTCATGTGCTGTACTCTCCTACTTTTGTACTCGCTAGCACATGGTACTGGGAGTAATCCTGAGATTAAACCCTTTAGGGCTCTGCTTCTTAATCTACTGTCTGGCTCCCTGAACTGTTGATGCAAAACCTCATCCCTCATTCTACTTATATCGTTGGTACCAATGTGTATCTTGACCTCACTTGTTTCATCCTCCTCCTTCAGGATGCCCTGCAGCCACACAGTGACATCCCTGGTCCTGGCATCAGGAAGGCAACAGGCCATCCTTAAGTCTTCAGCTACTTCTTCCTCCCCTCTTGTACAGTCTGGCTGTTTATGGTAACAAAAGTCTAGCTGTCACTAATGCCCTTGAAGATACCAGTGCCCTCATCAACTTCCAAAATGAAAAATGGATTTATGAATTGAACCTCAGGTCTCCTGCCTACCAACCTGCTCCGCTTTGGCTGCCTGGTTGTCATCCATTCCTTGCTTTCCTCCAGTCCTTCCAGCTGTGGTGTAACCACCTCTCTAAACATGCTATATACGAAAGCCTGGGCCTCACATTGTGCCACAGTGTCTCCAGCTGCTGCTCTAGTTCCAAAACCCAGAGCGTACATTTGTGCAGTTGGGAGTACTTCCTGCATCACTAGGCTCCATGACTCCCCACACATGATAGATCAAGCATTCCATTCAGCTGCCCTCATCTGCATGATTTAAATTTCTTTGGTCTTAGAAGTTAACATTTTCATGAAATAATTCTACAATTTTTAAATAACTGCTATTTAAGGTGAGCTTCTGAAGGTAGTTCCCTTACAAGCTAATCAGCTCATTGCTTTCCTGTGTGACATCACTCCAATTTTTCTCCTCTGATTCAGATGAGTGAATTTATACCTGGCATATGTTTAACCTGAAGCTTGTTAAGGGTGCATAAAGACTTAAAAGAAAAATATACTCCAGTAAGTGTGGAATGGAGACATCTATAGTCTACTTCAGTAAGTGACATGAAGGTTCCAAGTGAGAACATTGTCTGAGGAAAAAAGAAATGTAAATAAGTTGTAATAACTCAATTTCTGC
Source organism: Chiloscyllium plagiosum (assembly GCF_004010195.1). Taxonomy (NCBI): domain Eukaryota; kingdom Metazoa; phylum Chordata; class Chondrichthyes; order Orectolobiformes; family Hemiscylliidae; genus Chiloscyllium; species Chiloscyllium plagiosum. The sequence goes on along the minus strand of NC_057714.1, from coordinate 42,003,887 downwards.
TAGTAACTCACAGTTTAACTATTTAATGAACAAACAGCTGATATCACAATCATTATTGTGAATTCCTCTTTTGTTACTTTCTGATAGATCCTCGATGAAGGACAATCACCAAAACACAATCAGTGGAAGACTCGTGCTGTTTTGGATTGGAGCACCCACCAGGTTTCTCATTGGCTTATGGGACTGAACATGGAACAATATATTCCACAATTTACTGCCAAAGGCATTGATGGAGAACAGTTGCTGCAATTGGATGGAAGCAAACTTAAGGTAAGTAAATACCAAAAAAAATTATTGCTTTAGTTCAAGTTAAAATATATTCATAGTTCAACCATCAGAAATAATATATTGCACCTTGTCAATGCCTGGCATGGAAAAATCTACAATCAAGCTGCATCAAATAGGTAATACAAAAATAGGTACAAATGCAAATAAATTATTAAGCTAAGATTTTGCTAATTTTTTTGTTTTTTGCTGTATACTCAACTATCAAAAGATTTGCATGAAAAGTATTTCTGCCAGTTCTAAAATGGATGCAGAGAGAAAATTGAAGATACAAGGGGCCATGGCTGTAAAAAGTTAGTTAAAAATCACACAACACCAAGTTATAGTCCAACAGGTTTAATTGGAAGCACTAGCTTTCGGAGCGCTGCTCCTTCATCGGGTGGTTGGGAGGACACAATTGTAAGACACAGAATTTATAGCAAAAATTTACAGTGTGATGTAACTGAAATTGTACATTGAAAAATACCTTGTTTGTTTGTTAAGTCACTCATCTGTTAGAATGGCCATGTTAGTTTCACTTCCTTCATATGTAAATCACAAAACTTTTTTTTTACAAGTTACATTTGGGCGGCACGGTGGCATAGTGGTTAGCACTGCTGCCTCACAGCGCCAGAGACCCGGGTTCAATTCCCGCTTCAGCCGACTAACTGTGTGGAGTTTGCACGTTCTCCCCGTGTCAACGTGGGTTTCCTCCGGGTGCTCCGGTTTCCTCCCACAGTCCAAAGATGTGCAGGTCAGGGAAATTGGCCACGCTAAATTGCCCGTAGTGTTAGGTAAGGGGTAGATGCAGGGGTATGGGTGGGTTGTGCTTCGGCGGGGCGGTGTGGACTTGTTGGGCCGAAGGGCCTGTTTCCACACTGTAAGTAATCTAATCTAATCTAATCTAATCTTCTCAGGTTAACTTTAACAATTGGTGTCAGCCCAGATAATGTGTTGAAGGTGTTAACACCTGTGTGCTGCTGTCTGTGACATAATGTTTAGACTGATTCTAATCTAAAAAATGAATTTACAGAATCTTACATGAATTCATGCGGGGGCGGGGTCTGTGAGTGTCTGTGAGAGAATGTGTATATGTGTGTGTGAGTGTAAAGGAGTCTAAGTCTGTGAGAGGGTGTGTATGGGAGTGTGTGTGTGTGTGTGTGTATATAGGAGTGTCTGTCTGTGTGTATAGTGCAATGGTGGTCACCTGGAATGTGACATGAACCCAAGGTCCCAGTTGAGGCCCTCCTTATGGGTACCGAACTTAGCTATCAGCGTCTGCTCGGTGACCACCATTGCACTTTACACACACACAAACATACACACAGGCACTCCTATACACACACACACACACTTCTATACACACTCACAAACATTCCTACAGAGATACACACTCTCACATGCACCCTCTTACAGACACTCACAAGCTCTCCACCCCACCCCCCCACACACACGCGCACACACACATACACATACGTTTGTGGAGTAAATTTGTACTTGCAGAGTTACATTGTACTTTGCTCAAAAACTGCATGAATCCATGTAAGATTCTGTTAACTCATTTTTTAGATGAGAACCAGTCTAAACATTACGGTACAGACAGCAGCACACAGGGGGCTAACACCTTCAACACATTATCTAGGCTGACACCAATTGTTAAAGTTAACCTGTGAATGTAACTTTACAAAATAAGTTTTGTGATTTACATATGAAGGAAGTGAAACTAACACGGTCATTCTAACAGCTGAGAAACTTAACAGTCAATGTATTTTTCAATGTACAATTTCAGTTACATCACACTGTAAACTTTTGCTATAAATTATGTATCTTACAATTGTGTACTGCACAACCACCTGATGAAGGAGCAGCGCTCCAAAAGCCAGTGCTTCCAATTAAACCTGTTGGACTATAACCTGGTGTTGTGTGATTTTTAACTTTGTGCACCCCAGTCCAACACCGGCAACTCCAAATCATGTAAGAAGTTAGTTAACATAAATTAATGTGATAGATTAAATCTTGGATTCGTATACCGATTGTCAGTTTTTTTTCTTTAAGTTCCTATGCCCTTTTAAAATGGTAACTAGTGTTGAATCTTATTAAGTTTATTTTCACCATCTCAACAATAGTAGTGATGTATTATCTCTGTTTGGGATTTTTCATTTCTTTGATCTATACTGAATTGTTGACTTATCCAACCCCTTTGCAGTCAGGAGCTAACTTTCAAATTTTATTTCACTTTTAATGGCTGGGGGCAAATTTTAATTAATACATTAGGAATGAAAATAGAAATTGCTGGAAAAGCTCAGCAAGTCTAGAGCATCGGTGGAGAGAAAGCAGAGTTAATGTTTCGGTTCCAGTGATCCTTCCTCAGAACTGAATGTAGCTAGGAAAAAATTGGTTTTATGCAGAAGCTAGCGTTTGGGGGAGGGTGTAAGGAGTAAATGGTAGGTGGCGGTAGAGCCCAAAGAGAGAGAAGACCAGTTGAACAGACAAAGGAGTGGAAAACAATCAGCCTGGGACAATAAATAGCCATCTTCCTAGTATGTAAGAAAGTAAATGCAACGTGCCTTAATGACGACCACGCAGTGGCTCTGACCTCCATAATCATGAAATGCTTCGAGAGGCCCACATTAAGTCTATTCTCCCAGCTTGCCTCGATCCACTGCAATTTGCCTACAGACTTAACAGGTCCACAGCGAATGCCATTTTCCTAGCGTTGTACTCATCCCTGGAACATCATGATAAGAAGGACACCTATGTCAGACACCTGCTCATCCCTCCAGACAAATCTCCTCCATAATAATATTCAACATTGAATGGATTCTGAGCCCCCTACCTACACACACAATTGTGTAGCCAAATTCAGAACGTACACCATCTACAGGTTCACTGAATCATAATACAATATTGTGGAACCCCTCAAACATTTCAAGAAGGTAGTCCTGACTCTAACTTTTCTATTTATTTTAAGCAGGTATAAGATAGATATTCCAGGAATGATGCAGCTGGTCAAACCACCCAGTTAAAACAAAACAGTATTTATTTACAGACTACCGAATGAAACACGAACAAAAGTGAACAGATTATAGAATAATTTAACCTATCTGAAAACGCAAGCGACTCTATCGCAATTTAAAGATGGTATTCCCATTTCCTGCAACATCCCCATGATCACGCTTGGCAAAAAAGGTAAAATCAAACCCAGGTCCTTACGGGAGAAATATCAGAGGAAGAGAGAGTCAGCCAGAAAACCTCTGTTGAATCCGGGAACCTTTCTCCCCAACAGCTTTCTTTGACCAGCAGCTTCAAACTAAACCAAACTTAATAAAAACCTGAGCCGGGAGAACTAGCCACTCCCCTTTCATTGTACAACTGTTTTAAAAAACCCCTAAAGGCCTCCTCTGATTGTTAACTTAGGCAGTATCTATTAACCATTATTAAAGTCAGTTCAGACATACCAGCACCTCTGCCTTTCCGAGTCCTTGTGAAAAGAAACAAGGACAAAAATAACTTTGTTAAAGAGACAGCATCATCGCAACAGAAAAGAGATAGCGGGCAAGGTGACGTGGTATAATGATAACAATATCTCTCTCAATGTCGGCAAAACAAAAGAACTGATCATTATCTTCAGAAATAAAAGAGGAGAACGTGCTCCCATTGAGAAAGTTTATAGCCTTAAAACTTGTCCTTAAACATTTAGATTAAAATGTAATTTTAAATTATAGAACACATTTTCTGCACACTAGAAAATAGACAGTTAGGGAGGATAAAACAATTAAGAACATTTGCCTTAACATCAGTGAATTTGTATAAACAGGACACAGTGATAACATTCACGACTATTGCTTTGTGAAATTAATAACAATGTTTGATTCTGACCTCGAAACAAAACTCGGTATCAATTAACTTCTCTCTCGAATTATTGTCCTTCACTATTATGTGTCTAGTTCAGAACATGCAGTACCTTTGTTAACATTTAGTGTTTGTGGCAGTACAGCCTTTGTAAATTTGTGTAGAAAGGTAGTCTGTTTGTGATAGTACAACAAAATAGCCTGCCAGGGCTCTTGAAGGAAGAGCAATGTCGTACTCTCCAGGGTTATTAGAATCCAGTTAGCCTGGCTTCTAGGTATCAGTGTTATGTTGTAACAGTGATGCTATTAGTAAATGAAGGGGATGTTAAAATTAAACTAAACTGTCTGTAAGAGTTTTTTTTACTTCCAGACTACCAAAGGTACGCTCTCCAGGACGAACCAAGAGAGGCTTACAGGTTGAGTTCATAAGGAATTCCCTGGGCCGTCTCAAATCTGTACTTTATCAATTTGGCACTGCGAGCAGGGTTCCAACAAGGGCTACGTTTGAGTGAAACTGGAAAAGAGGAGCTCCGCCTAAGGGTCGGACTCGAGACCAATGGGCCCACAAGGTAAGATTATACCTTGATTGCTCTCGGTCTGCATCTTTGAGTGATGCCTCCCCCATTTCACTCTCATGGTACCCTAACGGAACCCTAAATGAGATCGTTTAAATAGGTACTAAAAACAGAAACTGTCAGGGTTTTAGAATGTGAAGAATGTTTTTCAGAAATCATTAGTCTTATTCATTGTCAGGTTGTTGATTAGTGAAAGTTTGAGGTCTAGATTATCTTCTCTGTTGTACCTGTTTGGCTTGGCTTGTCTTGCTTTGCCATTTTGTCTTGTTTGTCTGCTATGGTTTTGTTCTGTTTGTTTTGGTGTTTGTTCTTTGTTTATGAAATATAGAGAGTGGTTGCTGCTTTTATAGCATTAAAAAAAATGCTGGCCAAAGATACAACTCTCGCACACTTGGTTAAGCAGCTATGTGCCACAGCCAGGATTTATGAGGCTAAAACTCCCTAACTTTGACTTCTAGAACACGAGTGCCTCATTACCCTTAAAATGTGTGCGCGAGACAGAGAGAGACAGGCAAGCAGAGATTCAGTGCTGATTCTCTGCAGCTTGCAGAAAGTTTAATCCTTTGAGATTTGGTTTGGATGCACATTTGCTTGTTGGTGAGTGAATGTATGTGTTTTGTGGGGTTGGAGCCCCTGTAGATCAGTAGTTTTGTGAAGATTTAAAGTAGGTAAGATAAATATGGATGCAACTCCAGATAAGATGGAAGACAAATGTCCCCTATCAGAAATAATAAGTCTGTGTCCTAATTATGAGAAACAATTAAGGAGAATATCGGCCGCAGCTGCTCAACAGAATAAGGATTGGCCTCTAGAAGGCAACATGATTTAAATCTACTCATTAAAATTGAACAAGTGATTTGGAAAAAAAGAAAGGGAAGTAAGCAGAAAGAAGCCATATCAGCGTGGAAAAAGGTAGCTAGAGAAAAATGAGAAAACCCATGGAATCATCATGGAGACAAAACTATATTAAAATGGGAATTAGTCCATTAACTAAGGAAGGATTAAAACTAGGTTGGACATAACTAAAACGCAAATGTGAAGCACATGATTGAGAAGCAGAATTGGAATTGGGAAAAATTTTTAAAAAAACACAAAGATTCTGAATCTACACTGAAACATAAGGAGCCCCAAAGAAAAGGGAAACTGGTGAATAAACAACAGACTGCAGCTGCGCATGATGAAACTGACAACAAAAGCTGTTCCTTATACCCTACCTTCCCCTCTCCCAAAGACTCATTACTAAAAAAACCTGATCCATCTGTGGATGGGGGATGGGAACCTGATTCGGAGGAGGAAATATTTTATGCCTCCCATCCTGTCTGGAGACCTCCTCTGGTTCCCCGCCTGAACCCTCCCCCTTACTCTGAGGACGAACGTGCCGAGGCTCATATCCTTCCCCCAACTGCTCAGCTGAATAAGGATTTGGCTTACCACGAATCTGTTGCCCACCACACTAGGAGTCAATTAAAATTAAAACGTGGAAGAAACAGTGAAGAGAATCCTTTGATTTCCACTGCCCATACTAATAAATCCCAAAGACTTTGATAAATTGCGATCAAAATTTTGGGACCTTAATATCAGTCCTTGCACTCACCCTGATGTGAGAGGGCCAAAAAGAAATTTCCCAAATAGAAGAGTTCCTAACCCAAAGGCCCTGAATCCAGGACAAGCTCAATTTGTGGATCTTTATCAAACATGGAAACCTCATGAATTCTCAAGCATTATTAATAAGGCTCCATATTACGGAAAGAATCCTGAGGGATTTATTAATTACATTAATAGGACTAGGACCATTTATAATGCTGCCTCCCAAGACCTACTTCACTTCATAGAATGCACCCTTTCCCCTGAAAAATGGGCTGAGTTCTTAAAAATGTTACAATGTAATAATCATACCCAGCTTGTAGTCCGGCACCAGGCCAAACCTAACAGATCAGATTGGATTATTACCTGTCTCCACCAAGCAGGGAGTTGTGTAGTTGATGTGGATAAAGTCTTAATGTGGAAACCCAGCTCGTGCAAAGGGGCTGAGGAGTTCCTTACCCATTTTAAGGAATGCTATGCCGCTTATTCTGGTGACACTAAATACCCCAATTTAATGCCCTATGTATGGCTGTCTTACCTGATCAGGTACAGAAAGCTATTAAAACCCACAACATCCACTGGCAAGATGCCGAGGTTGCACAATTCAGCCGAGAGGTTTGTTACTTCTGGGAACTAAAGGATCCCAACAGTAAGGCTACCATCGGCAAGGTCAAGACAGAACTTGACCAAACGACAGGGGCTAAACCTAAATCCAGGCCTCTATGGTATGAACTCCCCCCCCGAACAACTACTCGCGTTTACAGAACTCAATAGTACCGTGTCTTCAGTTCCTGCACTAGGCCGACCTTTGCATGATCACCACTTCCATCTTTATGTTGCCATTCTTGACACCTGTGCTACAGCTGTTCTCGCCCAGCAACATGGCTCCTCTTGGTGCCCTGTTGCCTATTATTCTACTAAGCTTGATCCTGTTGCTCAGGGTATGCCTTCCTGCACCCAGATTGCCCCTGCCATCCATACTATGGTATTGGTTGCCTCTAATATAACTTTACATCAAAATGTAGAAGTTTGTACCTCACATTCTACAGTATCCTTGCTTACATCTAAACGTACTCAACACCTCACTATAGCTCATCGCAGTTATGAGATTTCATTACTTAAGAATCTGATTCTCTCATTTAAGTACACTCCTTTAACCCTGCTACATTCCTGCAGGAAGAACCTCTTGAACTGCCTCTTGTTACTAAACCATGTCCTAATCTTACGGATCAGGCTCTTGTTAACCCGGACCTTACACTTCATGTCGATGGTTTTTCTTCTATCTCTCCAGAGGGCAAACGCATGTCAGAATATGCGATTGGCACTTTATCCCAAACAATAGAAGCTTATTCCGTCGATTCACCTTGTTCGGCCTAGCAAGGTGAACTCTCTCTCTACAGCAATGGAGTGGAGGTTGAGAGCATCAAGTATCTTGGAGTGATGATAAGCAGCAACTTGTCCTGGACTTCCCACAAAGGTGCGATAGTCAAGAAGGCACAGCAATGCCTCTTCTTCATAGGCAGCTCTGGAAGTTTGGCATATCCATAAATATCCTCACCAACTTTTACAGATGCATGCTGTCCGGGTACATAACAGCCTGATACGGCAACTGCTCTGCCCAGAGCTGTAAGAAACTACAGAAGGTTGTATGCACAGCCCAGACTATCATGGAAGCCCGTAATGCTCTCCTACAAGTTCTTCCATCAGGCAGACTCTTCTCTGCCATTATTAGACTCTTTATCTTCAAATAATGCTGATCTAATGTTGTTCTTGCCTCGTGCATGTCCTATGCAATGTAACCTGCATGCCTTATTCTGTCCAAGTTTTTTTCACCTGATGATCTGTATGTCCTTGCTTACTATGATCTGTCTGTACTGCTCGCAAACAAAGCTTTCCACTGTACCTAGGTATGCGTGACAATTAATTAAATCAATCAATCAAATAGTTGCTAATGGTGACAATTTGTGGCTAACTGTGGTTCGTGTATAATAACAGACCATGTAATAACAGGTGCCTCAAGCCCTAAGATTGTTGAAGTTGACGTTGAGTCCAGAACGGTATAGAGTTCCCAAGCCTAAAATGAGGTGCTGTTCTTCCAGCTTCTGCTGAGGTGCGCTGGAGCGCTGCAGCAAGCCTGAGACAAAGATTTGGCCGGGGACCTACTCCCATGCCCTTTCCCAGCCCCCACACATGGTCTGCTGTTAAACTCAACCCATTCTTGGCCAAGATTTGGAGTTACCGGTGTTGGCCTGGGATAGATAACATTAAAAATCACACCAAACCAGGATAGAGACCAACAGTTTATTACAAGCGTTCGGAGCACTGCTCCTTTTTCACTAGCTACCTGCCAGTGAATAGCTTTGTCAATAGCTACCTTCATCACCATCAGTAGCTATACATTCTCCCAGGCTGATCATTATCCATTCTTTTGTCTGTCCAACGGTTATTCTGTCTCTTTGTGCTCAATCTCCACCTATTGTTTACTTGTTAGGTGACGTGCCTGAAGATGGGAGGGTGACTAATGTTGTGCCATTATTTAAGAAAGGTTGTGGGGAATTGCCTGGGAACTACAGACTGATGAGCCTAATGTCTGTGATGGGTAAGTTGTTGGAAAGGATTCTGAGAGACAGGATCTGGAGAGGCAAGGACATTTAGGACAGTCAGCATGGCTTTGAGCGTGGGAATTTGATTGAGTTTTTTGAAGGAGTGACCAAGACAGTAGATGAGAGCAGTGCAATAGATGTTGTCTATATGGGCGTTAGCAAGGCCTTTGACAAGGTACTGCAAGGTATGTTGTTGAGTAAGTTTAAATCTCACAGGTTCCAGGGAGAGCCAACCACTTGGTTGCAAAATTGGCTAGACAGTAGAAGACGGGGGTGCTGGTAGAGAGTCGTTTTTCAGATTGGTGGCCTGTGACCAGTGGTGTGGCATAGGCATCAGTGCTGGGCCCACTGTTGTTCGTAATTTATATAAATGATTTGGATGAGTATTTAGGAGGTATAGTTAGTAAATTTGTGGATAATACCGAAATTGATGGTACTAGGACAGGACTTACACAGTCAGTGTTAGGGCATTGGGCAGTATTATTGAACAAAGAGATCTAGGATACAGGTTCATAGCTCCTTGAAAGTGGAGTCACATGTAGGCAGGTTAGTGAAGGCGGCTTTCGGCAAGCTTGTTTTCATTGGTCATAGCATTGAGTGTAGGAGTTAAGACATCTTGTTGCAGCTGTACAAAACATTTGGAGTACTGCATGCAGTTCTGGTAATCCTCTTGTAGAAAGAATGTTCTTAAACTAGAAAAGTTTTATTAGGATGCTACCTGGACTGGAAAGGTTTGAGTTATTAGGAGAGGTTGGATAGGCTGGGACTTTTTTTCCCTGGAGTGTAGGAGACTGAGGGGTGATCTTATAGAGTTTTATAAATTCATGAGAGGCATAGATGAGGTAGTCAGCTTTCCCATGGTCGAGGAGTCTAAAATTGGAGGGCATAGTTTTAAGGTGAAAAGGGAAAGATACAAAAGAGTCCAGTGGGACAGTTTTTTCACACAGATGGTGGTGAGTGTCTGGAATGGGCTGTCAGAGGTTATGGTGGAAGCAAGTACAGTTTTGTCATTTAAGAAACATTTGGACAGGTACATAAATGGAATAGGTATAGAGGGCTGTGGACCAAATGCAGGCAAATGGAATTACAGTTGTATAGTCCTTTATCCGAAATATTTGGGATCAGCTGGTTTTCAGAATTCAGAAATTTTTGAATTTCAGAATAAGTGACAATTTGATGGTGAAATCTTTGAATATTTTACCGGAGGAGCAGACTCACTCAGTAAAACGGGCCTTGAGAGAGAATTGGGGCCTGCCACTGCTTGGCCACACCCTCACATGTTGCATTTGAGTGACACACATCGAGTGGGTGTCAACTTGGGTTAACTGTTTGCATGCCTAACAACCTTATTAATGAGAAAAAAGCTTCACAAAAAGCCTCGGACTTTGGAACTTCTCGGATTTCGCAATTTTGAATAAAGGATTGTCTACCTGTAGTTTAACTGTGAAAACTTGGCAGCACAGACAGGTTGGGCTGAAGGCCTAGTTGTCATGCTGTAGACCCCTATGACTCCTTATGCAACCAACCACCTCTCACCCCAGTTTTCTGCATAAAAGACAACTTTTTTCTAGCTAGACAGGGTCAGAATGAGAGAGACTAGGTTCCAAGGGAAGGAGAGGAGACGGGACTAGCTAGGGCAGTTTGATTTAAGTAACTCTTGAGCTTGCTTTCATGTCTGGTGGGGCACACTCCAGGCTGCCTTCAGAATCCACACACAAGTGAGCCCCAGAAGCAAGTTACCACTCAGCCTGTTTCTTTCTTCCTTTCCAGGCTGCTTTTTGGAAGTGAGGAAGGGAAGGTGGAGAAAAGAATTGGCAGTGTATCTGATTTAGTCTACGCATTCACACATAATCACTCTGCTCCACTCTTTACAATCTGCCTCCCTCCCTTTCTTTCTCATGCACTGTCTTGCCCTTGGTCTTCCTCATGCACACTCCCCTTTCCTGCTTCCCTTTCACTTTGCCTTTGACTCCCTCAAACAAGAGCAGGACTTAGACCGTTAATGTAAGGGTCCTGGGGAATTTTGCCAAACAAAAAGACCTAGGGGTGTGAGTACATAGTTTCTTGTAAGCCGAGTCACAAGTAGACAAGGTGGTGAAGAAAGTGTTTGGTACGCTTGCTTTCATTGGTCAGTTTAGAGGTTAGGACATCATGTTGTGGCTGTATAGGACATTGGTGAGGCCACTTTTAGAATACTGCGTACAATTCTGGTTGCCCTTCAATAGGAAGGAAGTTTTAAAACTTGAGAGGGTGCAGAAAAGATTTACAAGGATGTTGCTGGGGGGGTTTGAGTTATATCAAGATGGTGAATAGGCTGGGCTCTTTTTCCACGGGAGCATCAAATGTTGAATGGTGACCTTATGGAGGTTTTTTAAAGCATGAGGGCATGAAATGGGTGAATAGCTAAGGTCTTTTTCCCAGGGTGGGGAGTCCAAAATGAGAGGGCATAGGTTTAAGGTCAGAGGGGAGTTAAAAAGGACCTGAGGGGTAACTTTTTCACACACAGAATGATGCGAGTGTGGAATGAGCTGCCAGAGGAAGTGGTGTAGGCTGGTACAGTTACAACGTTTAAAAACCATCTGGAAGGTACCTGAATAGGAAGGATTTAGAAGGGTTTAACTGCTGGTAAATGGTAGTGGTGGAATTGTGTTTTCTGGCTGGAGGTCCATGACTAGTGGTGTTCCCCCTGGGATCCATACTGGGACCGCTGCTGTTTATAATACATATCAATGTGTTGGATGAAAATGTAAATGGATGGTTTAGTAAGTTTGCAGATAATACAAAGATTGGTGGAGTTGTGGATAGTGTAGAAGGTTGTCAAAAGATACAGTGGGATGTAGATCAGTTGCAGGTATGGGTGGAGAAGTGACAAATTGAATTTAATCCATGGGAGTGTTGCTGAACAAAGAGACCTTGGAGTGCAGGTTCACAGCTCCTTGAAAGTGGAGTCACAGGTAGATATGATAGTGAGGAAGGCGTTTGGTATGCTTTCCTTTATTGGTCAGAGTATTGAGTACAGGAGTTGGGAGGTCATGTTGCGGCTGTACAGGACATTGGTTAGGCCACTGTTGGAATTTTGCTGGCAATTCTGGTCTCCTTCCTATCGGAAAGATGTTGTGAAAGTTGAAAGGGTTCAGAAAAGATTTACAAGGATGTTGCTAGGGTTGGAGGATTTGAGCTATAGGGAGAGGCTGAACAGGCTGGGACTGTTTTCCCTGGAGGGTCGGAGGCTGAAGGGAGACTTGATAGAATTGCAACATTTAAGAGGCATTTGGATGGGTATATGAATAGGAAGGGTTTGGAGGGATATGGGCCAGGTGCTGGCAGGTGGGACTAGATTGGGTTGGGATATCTGGTCAGCATGGACAGGTTGGACCAAAGGGTCTGTTTCCATGCTGTACATCTCTATGACTGTAAGACTCTATAAGTGTGAGGTGCTGCACTTTGGGAGATCAAATGTTAAGGAAACGTTTACAATTAATGGCAGGACCCTGAACAGCATTGATGTATAGAGGAATCTAAGGGTTCAAGGCCATAGCTCCCTGAAAGTGGCCTTGCAAGTAGATAGGATGGGAAGGAAGGCAAATGGCATGCTTGCCTTTTTGGTTGGGGAATTGAGTACAAGATCAGGATGTCATGTTACATTTTTGTAAGACTTTGGTTAGACCACACTTAGAGTATTGCATTCAATTCTGGTCACATTACAGGAAGGATGTGGAGGCTTTGGTGCAGGAGCAGAAAAGGTTTACCAGGATGCTGCCTAGATTAGAGGGCATGAGTTATGAGGAGGGGCTAGAAAACGTCAGGTTGTTTTCTCTAGAGCAGTGGAGGCTGAAGGGAGACTTGATAGAAATCTATAAAATTATGAGATGCATAGATACGGTTGACAGTCAGAATCTTTTTCTCAGAGTTTAAATGTCTAGAACCAGGAGGCATGCATTTAAAGTGAGAGGGGGAAAGTTCAAAGGAGATAGGAGGGGAAAATGTTTTTACACAGAGAGTGGTAGGAGTCTGGAATGCGCTGCCAGGTGCAGTGGTGGAGGCAGATATGATAGGGGCATTTAAGAAACTTTCAGATAAGCACATGAATATTCAAGAAATGGAAGGATATGTCTCAATGGCAGGCAGAAGGGATTAGTTTAATTTGGTGTCATATTCATCACAATATTGTGGACCGAAGGGCCTATTCTTGTGCTCTATCAAGGGCAGGCGGAAAGGATTAGTTTAATTTGGTGTCATGTTTGGTACATCATTATGGGCCGAAGGGCCTGTTCCTGTGCCGTATTGTTTTATGTTCTAAATATGGCTAGGTCAGATTGGGATGTCTGATCGGTGTGTACGAATTGGACCGAAGGGTCTGTTGCCACACTCTGACTCTGTGACTCTTCTCACATACTTTCTTCCCCCTCCCTCCCAAGTACTCAACCCATCCCTCTCCTATACCATCCCATTCTCTGACTTGCTCCCTCTCCCTCTCACTCTATCTCCCTGTGTCCCTCCCCTCACTCTCCTGTACCCCATTATCTTTCCTGCTTTGACTTACTTCCCTCTCCCATCTCCCATTCTCTCACTCTCACTGCCCCTTTCTCTCCCTCACAACCTCTTCCCCTTGCCCTGCACCCCTTCTCGTCTCCCACCACTATCCCTCCATCACATTTTGCCTTCAACTAAAAAGCGGGGCCAAGGGACCAAATGTGGCAAGATGTCATATATAAAAAGGTATAGAAGAAAGTGGTAATATGGGTCAGAGAATTGCAAGAAGAGACAAGAGGAATAAACTGAGGAATACAATAACAATCAAGACAAGATTTTACAATGATGACAAAACTAAAGGCTCTATTCTATCTGAATGCATAATATTAATAACAAATTGAACAACTTGATAGCGGACGTTGAAATAAATAAATGTGATCTGGTAGCCATTATGGAGACATGGCTGCAGGATGTCTAGGATTCGATCCTGAATATTGAGAGGTATATGGCATTCAAGAACAGGAAGCTAGGTAAAGGTGGAGGAGTAACACTATCAATCAAGAATAGCATCTGTGAAATAGTTAGAGATCTGCATGGTTCATGAGATCAGGATGTCGCATAAATTTAGATGGAGATAAGAAATAATAGGGGAAAGGAGTTAGTGAGTGTGGTCTGTAGGCCCCCTAATAATAACTACACTGTATATCAAATGATCGAAGAAGAAATATTGGATGTTTGTGGTAGAAGTGCAGCAAGAATCATGGGTGACTTTAATTTACTTATGAACTGGAAAAATCCAAATAGGAGTAGTAATCTAAGTGAAGAATGCTTTCTTAGAGCAGCACTGTTCTGGAACTGCCCAGAGCAAGTTATATTAGATATGGGATTGTATAATGTCACAGAATTAATTAATGAACTCTAAGTTGTCCATTGGTGGCAACACCAAAGTGTGATTGGATTTTATATCCAGTTGAAAGGGTGAAGATTGGATTGAAGACTAATAATTAAACCTTAATAAGGGCACATGTATGGGCATGAAAGCTGAGCTAGCTAAAGGGACCTGGTATCGTAGAGTCAGGGACAGATCAATAGAGACACAATGGTAGACATTTAAGGAAATATTTCAGAATAGTTAGAATAATGTGGGTGTATTCGTGGATTATGAGAATTGGAAATGGACATTAAATATGAAAACAAGGAGCACAAGACCGCCATTCAGCCCATCAAGCCTGTTCAGCCATTCAGTATGATCTGGCTGATCCTCTGTCTCAATGCCATATTCCTGCTTCATCCTAATACATCTTGATGCCTTTAAAATCTAAAAAATGATGTGTCTCTTTTTTTGAGTATATTTGGTAACTAAGCCTCTACTGACTTTTGTGGTAGAGAATTCCAGATCCATTACCCTTTGAATGAAGAAATGTCTCCTCCTCTCAGTCCGAAATGGTCTACCCTGTAACCTGAGACTGTGTCTTCCAGTTCTAGATTGCCCAACCTCTGTACTACATCCTCAGGACCCACTCTGTACTACATCCTCAGGAGACCCACTCTGTACTACATCCTCAGGAGACCCACTCTGTACTACATCCTCAGGAGAACCCACTCTGTACTACATCCTCAGGAGAACCCACTCTGTACTACATCCTCAGGAGAACCCACCCTGTACTACATCCTCAGGAGAATTCATACTCTCAACAAACAGTATTTCAATTCCATCTCAAACATCAAAAACTGTAAGTACAACAAACTTTTATCCACCCACCTCCATAACCAGCGCTCCTCAAACATTCCAGAAGATTCCCCTGGCCTTGGAACCTATTCCGCCATTA
>NC_057714.1:41975481-41985692 GCF_004010195.1 Chiloscyllium plagiosum | reverse complement strand
CACCTTCATCCCCTCCCCCACTCACTCATTGTACTCTATGCTACTTTCTCCCCACCCCCACACTCCTCTAGCTTATCTCTCCACGCTCCAGGCTCACTGCCTTTATTCCTGATGAAGGGCTTTTGCCCGAAACGTCGATTTCGAAGCACCTTGGATGCTGCCTGAACTGCTGTGCTCTTCCAGCACCACTAATCCAGAATCTGGTTTCCAGCATCTGCAGTCATTGTTTTTACCCTAGGAAAAATATCCTCCCTACATCTAATTTGTCTCGCCCTGTTCGAATTTAAAATGTTTCAATCAGATCCCCTCTTATCCTTCTAAAGTCTAGTAAATAAAGGCCCAGTAAATTATTTTTTTCTCATAGGACGGTGCTGCCAACCCCAGTGGCAGTCTCGTGAACCTCCCCAGCACCTCTTCTAAGGCAAGCAAATTCTTTCTTCGGTAGAGAGACCAAAACTGCTCTTGGTACTCTAGATGTGGTCTCACCATGATTGTACAATTACAATAAGACTTCCCAACTTCTGAAATCTCATCCTGTTGAAATGAAAGCCAAAATACCATTTATCTTCCTAACTGTTTGTTGCACTTGCCTGTATGCTTTCATTGACGTACTCCCTTTGCATATCCATTCTTATCAGTAAGTCATTATCTAAATAGAACTCTTCCTTTCTGTTTCTCATACTGAAGTGTATAACTTCACAATTATCCACATATACTGCATCTGTCATTTATTCGCTCACTCATTCAACTTGTCTAAATCACCTTGGAGCTTACATGCATCCTCCTCACACCTCACAATCCTGTCTGGTTTTGTGATATCAGCAAACTTGGAAATGTTGCATTTGGTTACCTCAAGTCATTTATATTTGTCCTAAATAGCTGAGGCCCAAGCACTGATCCGTGCCATACAGCACTAGTCCCAGCTCGGCGAACAGAACCACAAGAACTATTCTGCTCTTTGCATCTTCAAAAACTCCAGTAGACTTGTTAAGCATGACATACTTTTCATAATGCCATGCTGGTTTTGTGCAATCCTGATAATGTTTTCCAGTTACTGGGTTGTAAAGGATTTATGAACTAGAAAGTCAAAGGCAAATATGGTCTATTTTCTGTTTACCAAAAAACTCTGATTTTAGAAGTAGTGTCCAGCAAAGATTTTGAGAGAAATATGCATCAAGTTTGTTGTTTTCATCGTTGAGCAAACAGACCTGAAAAGACCCAATGGTTCTATGACACCATTGCCTACCAACAGACTCAAGACTGGGGTAACTAGTGTTTTCTTTAGTACAGACCTAGAAGATGTAAATAATTGCTGGGAGTTTGATGTAGAACTTTCTCCCAGACTGTAACAGTCATATCTTGGAAATGAATATAGCGCCATTTGTATTCCTGTCGATGAAGTAGCCTGGAAAACCTAATAAGGATTCAGGTATCGGGATTTGTAATTGTTTCTCACCTGAATTTGAAATCTGGTCTGAAGCTTTTCTATCATTCCGCAATTGACAACAACATGAACTCATAGACATGAAACCAAATGAACTGTGAGAAAGTCACCCACACTCTAAGCTTGGACTTCTGATCTTTAAGAGTTTCCTTATTTTCCCACTCGTAATTACTGTGCAGAGCCAGTGACTCATCCTGTCTCTTTGTGTGTGTGTGTGTTGTGTGTGTGTGTATATGTGTGTATGTTTACGTGTTTGGGATTAAAGTCACGTAGGAGCCCAGTTGATAACCTTAATTTGTCACCTGTTTAAAAATAGGTTTGCCTATAATTAACATTTTTTAAGTTTAATGGAAAGTATCATTTATTCTAGTTAGCAATAATAAAGAGAAACAAATTGACCACTTTTGGTGTTTGAATATGAAACTTTGGCTTCTGGTACAGCTTGTGAAGTGATCAGGCTTGATTTCCAGGACACTACTCCTGTGTCAAAGTTTGGAGCTTATGTGGGATTTATTTGGATGCGAACAATGTGAAAGTAGACATGAAGTAACAATAATTAGTAAAGGAGAAAGGAACAGATACTTGGTTTCTCATTATAAGAAATGAGAAGGCATTGGAAGGACCTAATTTATTTTTAAGATGGAGGATGCATCTCTGACAGATTTACAGAATTTTACAAAGGGTGAACAAATAGAATTGGTAATCAAGGTAAATGTGGAATTTACTACAAAGGCAAAAAAGGCAGAGATAATTTGCATACTAGCATGTTATTTGGGATTAGTGGAAAAACATGAGAGACCAGGTACTCTAAGTCATGAGTTATCCAAATTAATTATTATTGAGTTACTCTTAAAGCAGCTTGAACATAAAACAAAATGAAACAGAATTAGATCAGAAATAGATGCAAATATCAGAGAAAGAAAAGAAAATTTGGAACTTAAAATTCTTGAGTTTCAGAAGAGAGAATACTTCAAAGAAAGGAGATAGAAAAGAAGCACCTAAAAGGCTGGAATTGGAGTTTCAGGAAGGTAAGAAGAGGGAATTGGAACAAAGATATCAGCTTAGAAGGCGAGAGTTAAAAAGAGAGACCTGAAAGGGAGGCTCTGATGAGGGAAAACCTAACCTTAATCTGAAATCGAATAAGGAAATATTTTAAGTTTGTATAAACTGTACCAAACTTTGAGGAAAAAAAAATGAGGTGTTCTTTATTGTCTGATAAAGTAGTAAAACGAAAGGAGCAGTGAAGGAAACTTGGATATTGCCCATGCAGAGCAGGTTGACACATAAAGCATATGAGATTCACATATTCCTGTCAGAAAACTTTTGATGCATTATGAGGCTGTTCTGGATGCATATAAGTTAGTTCCTCAGGCACATAGGCAAAAACCTAAGAAAACAACCGAGGCAGACCTACAGTTTGAAAGGTTGAGGCAAAATAGTTTTGGTCATTAGATATGGACATTGGGAGTATATACCATGTATGAAGCTCTTAGAGAAATTACTTTCTTAGAAGAATTTAAAAATTCACTCTCAACCAGAGACCAGAGGTTTGCAGCAGCTAGAAAGACAGGGAAGATGGCTGATGATGATGATCTGATCCATGAGGCAAATTTTTTCTCCATCCCTCTATCGGCCCAAAAACATGGGAGAGTGAAAGGAAGGCCAAGTCGTCAAAGTAAAGAAGGAACAGACCTCAGGAATTCAAACCAGAAAAACTGTTGCTGAGGGTGAAAGTGAGAATCATAGACATAAGTCTTCCTTTCATAATAAAGTGAGACACCTTTATTCAGAATGCTGGAAGTTGTGTGAGAAGCCCTTTGTACTTGGAGTCAATGAAACTTAAGAGAGAGTTTAGAAAAGGAGCTCAGAAAGATAATGCCACAGATCAAGTTGTAGCTTTAACTGGAATATAAATGCTACTAAGCATGCAGGAGAGATGAGCAAGTAGATCAGAGCTATGAAGGATTTTTGTCAAAGGAAACTAGCTCCTTTCTCTTCAAATGTTACGGCTAAATTCATATAACGAGTTAAAACAAACTCGTCATTCAAAAGGGGAGACAGAAAGCAGGAAACTACTTGCCAATTAGCTTAATATCTGTCATAGACAGAATGTTAAAAGCTGTTATTAAACAAGTTATATCAGGGCGCATGGATCAGTTCAAGTTAATTATGCAGGGTCAACCGCGTTATGAAAGGAAATATGATTGATCAGTCTATTGGAGTTCTTTAAGGAGACAACATGTGTCATTGATAAAGGAGAACTTAGATTTCCAGAAGGCATTTGAAAAGGCACGTCGAAGGTTATTGCAGAAATTAAAAACTCAGCAGTTTAGCATTAACATATTAGCATTGATGAAAGAAAGATTGTCTAGCTAATAGTAAAGAGAGGGTACAAGGAGGTTACAAAAAGATATTGACAGTTTAAATCAGTGGGCAAAGGTGTAGCAAGTGGAGTATAATGTGGAAAATTTTGAAATTGTCCATTTTGGCAGGAAGAATAAAAGATGAAGCATGTTTTCTAAGTGGTGAGAGATTACAGAGGTCTGTGATGCAGAGGGATCTGGATGTCCTCATGTATGAACTGCAAAAGGTTAGTATACAGTAAGAAATTTGGAAGACTAATACAATGTTAAGATACATTATGAGAGAAAATAAGGAGCTTATGTTTCAGGTATACAGGTGAGCTAGTACTTCCAAATAAACTTGTTGGACTATAACCTGGTGTTGTGTGATTTTTAACTTTGTCCTATAAGAGTTGGTTGGGCTTGGCTTGTAGTCGCTGGATGTTAGAAACAATTTAAAATATGTAAAATCCTAAAGGGTTTTGACAGGGTAGATGTGAAGAGCAAGTTTCCTCTTATGGAAGAATCTAGAACTAGGGTTTACTGTTTAAAAATCATGGATCACCTGTTTAATACAGATTAGGCAAAAATCTTTTTGTGAGGGTTGTGAGTCTTTAGAAACCTCTTCCTGAAAATGCAGTGGAAACAGAATCTTTATGTATTTTAAAGGCAGAAGTGGATAGAATCTTGTTAAGCAAAGGGTTGAAAGGTTATCAGGAAGGCAGGAATGTTTTACTCATCTTATTGAATCATCAAGCAGACTCAAGATGCTGAATTACTTACTCCTGCTCCCGATTCGTATGTTCATATGTGCTATAGACAAGCTTGCATTTTCCTCTAGACAGTATATTGAAAGCCAAATGGAAGTTTGATAAATGGAATTAGTGGCTGTTCCTTTGTAGAAAGTGCACCTAGAATGTGACCTACTATCCAGAACAGTGACATTTGGAAATGGTCAGAAATTACCCATTAATGGGTCGACTCACTCCTAAAGAATCATTTGTGCAGAGTAAAGATTGTAGCTTTGTCCATCATAGAGGCTGTTAAAGAGGTGAAGCAGTTACAGGAACAAATTCCAGGCTTTTTTTTACCGGCACATATAGAGACCAGAACAATGGTCGAACAAACTCCATCACCAGATGTCAATGTGCTACCACAATCAGTTGTAAGATCAATGAGATATTTTCAAAAAAGCTGGAGATAATTTACAAGAAGTATTTAGCAAGTTGTCTTTAATTGAAACTGAGAAAGCAAATCCAGAATTAAGTATGTTAGCACAATCAGCCCACACGAAGGTTGAGGCTGAAGGAATTCTGGAACTTTATTCTTTTAAAGATGGAGTTCTGAGGGGGAAGTGGAGGCATCCTCACAGATCTGCAGATGAAGAATGATGGTTATTCTTCCAGTAACGGTTCTGTCCTGATATAGTAAAGAGCTTTGGAAGGAAGTACATGAAATTCCACAGCTGTACTTGGAGGAATACAAAGACTCAAACATCGATAAGCAGGCATATATTCCTGTTTGGGTCTTCAAAAGGATGCACTGCAGTTCTGTAAAACATGCCATGCGATCAGGTAATGAGAGAGCCTCACCAACGCCATTAATACTGATATATATTTTTGTAGAACCATTCCGTGGAGTGTTAATAAATTGTGTAAGACCATTACAAAAAATGAAAACTAAACACCAGTATATCATTACAATTATAGATATGACAGCTGGATTTTCAGAAGCTATTCCTTTGGCAATTACAGCTAAAGCCGTGGTAGAATAATTAGCTCAATTGTTTTTCTCAATATGGGCTGCCAGTAGAAATACTGTTAGACCAAGCTTCCAACATTGTCTCAATTAAAAGACTATATCTTTTTATTGTTCTTTATTTATAATTGTGGACTGAAATGGAAAATAGACTATTCCTAAAAACAAGGAATGTGGAAGCAATTGCTGTTTTAAAAAAGCAAATGTGAATAGTGTTTGCACTGCTGCTTTATTCAAGCAGTGGGGTAAGATGTTTGTAGACAATCTGACCCTGGGGATGTGCACGAAATTGAATTCAGCTGGCAACCGATTGCCGATTGGTTTGTGGGTGGATGCGAAAAGCTGTCAGCCTGACAACAACTATCTGACTCCTGGCTAGCTGAACAGTTTCTGGATGTGAATGATACCGGAACATACCTCAAGAATCAGTTATGTCATGTAAACATGTTTGAACAATAACATTGGAGAGAAGTTGGTTTAAAAAAAGCAAGAATATCAAGTGGTGAGACTAATGGAGAAAGACTGACACTGTAACAGTGAATTAGAAGGAAGTGTCGACAATTCACAAAGTTAACCTCCCATAATCTGATTAGCCAGTACTGAAATACTAGAACAGTTAGACTCTATTATTACACTGGGAGGAAGGACAACAGAAAGATGATGGAATAATTATGGGATTCAAGGGCATTGGTTGAGAACCACTGGGATGCACAACATTAGGCAAACATAAGATCTTAAGGTAGGGGAGCAGAATTAGATTAGATTCCCAAATGTAGAAACAGGCCATTTGGCCCAGCAAGTCCACATCAACCCTCCGAACAGTAACCCACCCAGACCCATTTCACTATGGTTAGCCCTGACTAATGCTCCTAACACTATGAGCAATTTAGCATGGCCAATTCCCCTGATTTGCACATCTTTGGATTGTGGGAGGAAACCAGAGCACCCGGGGAAAACCCATGCAGACACAGGGAGAATGTGTAAACTCCACATAGACAGTCACCAAAGGCGGGAATCGAACCTGGGTCACTGGCACTGTGAGGCAGCAGTGCTAACCGCTGAGCCATTGTGCCCCCTTCCGCCGAGCCACTATGCTGCCCTGCGCTGAGCCACCGTGCCGCCCTCAATTAGGCATTGAGTCTGTTCCACCAATTGATCATGGTTGATATGTTTCTTAACTTAATTCTCCTGCCTTCTTCCTGTAACGCTTGATGCCCTTACTAATCAAGAAACTATCTATCTCTGTTTTAAATACACTCAATGGCCTCCACCGCCATCTGCAAAAATGACAGGTTAACTGCCCTCTGGCTGAAGAAATTCCTCATCTTAGTTCTGAAAGGTCATCCCTTCACTGTGAGGCTGTGCACTGAGGTCCTAGTCTCTCCTACAAATGGAATAATCTTCTCCATGTCTTTTTTATCCAGGCCTGTCAGTATTTTGGAAGTTTTCATCAAATTACTATCACCTCTCCGCCCCCCCACCCCACCAATACCATCCTTCCAAACTCCATTGAATACACACCCAGAATTCTCAACTGTTCCTCATATGACAACCCCTGAGAATCAGGGCCTAAAACTGCTCACAATATTCCAAATGCAATTTAATCAAAGCCTTTTACAGCCTCAGCAGTACATCTCTGCTCTTGTATTCTAGCCTTCCTGAAATGAATGCTAACATTGCATTTTCGTTTCTAACCGCCAACTGAATCTGCATATTAACTTTAAGAGAATCCTGAACAAGGACTCCTAAGTCCTTTGTGCTACAGATTTTCAAAACCCTTGCCATTTAGAAAATAGTTTAGAAAATATTCTTCCTGCTATAACTTTCCACATTATTCCATCTATCACTTCCATGCCCACACTGCTAGTTTGTCCAAATCCTTCTGCAATTTCCCCAGTCCCTCAAAACTACCTGTCCCACCACCTATCTTTCAGTCCTTTGCAAATTTAACAATAAAGCCCTCAATTCCTCCATTCAAATAGTTACTGTATTAATGTGAACTCCACTGGTCGCTGGGTGTGTCCTGAAATAAACATCTTTATCCCCACTCTCTACTGTCTGCCAGTCACTGAATCCTCTATCCATGCCAGTACCTCTAACACCACAGGCTGTTATCTTATTTAGCAGCCTCCTGTGCGGTACCTTATCAGAAGCCTTCTAAAAATCCAAATAGATCACATCCATTGCCTCTGCTTTGTCTCACTTGCTTATTACCTTCTCAAGAAATTCTAGCAGATTTATCAGGCACGATCAGATGGGCCAATGGGCGGAGGAGTGGCAGATGGAGTTTAATTTAGATAAATGTAAGGTGCTGCATCTTGGGAAAGCAAATCTCAGCAGGACTTTTACACTTAATGGTAAGGTCCGAGGGAGTGTTGCTGAACAAAGAGATCTTGGAGTGCAGTTTCATAGCTCCTTGAAAGTAGAGTCAATAGGATTAGATTAGATTACTTAGATTAAATTACTTACAGTGTGGAAACAGGCCCTTCGGCCCAACAAGTCCACACCAACCCTCCGAAGAGCAACCCACCCAGACCCAGGATATGAAGAAGGCATTTGATACGCTTTCTTTTATTGGTCAGAATATTGAGCACAGGAGTTGGGAGGTCATGTGACTGTACAGGACATTGGTTAGGCCATTTTTGGAATATCGCATGCAATTCTGCTCTCCTTCCTATCAGAAGGATGTTTTGAAACTTGAAAGGGTTCAGAAAAGAATTACAAGGATGCTGCCAGGGTTGGAGGATTTGAGGTATAGGGAGAGGCTGATAGGCTGGGGCTATTTTCCCTGGAGTGTCAGAGGCTGAAGGGTGGCATTATAGAGATTTATAAAATCATGAGGGGCATGGATAGGACAAATAGACAAGGTATTTTCCCTGGGGTGCGGGAGTCCAGAACTAGAGGGCATAGGTTTAGGATGAGAGGGGAAAGATATAAAAGAGACCTAAGGGGCAACTTTTTCACGCAGAGGGTGGTATGTGTATGGAATGAGCTGCCAGAGGAAGTGGTGGAGGCCAGTACAATTGCAACATTTAAAAAAACATCTGGATGGGTATATGAATGGGAAGGGTTTAGAGGCATATGGGCCAGGTGCTGGCAAATGGGATTAGATTAGGTTGGGATATCTGATCGGCATGGCCGAGTTGGACCAAAGGGTCTGTTTCCATGCTGTACATCTCTACGACTCTGTGATCTCTACTTGACAAAGCCACACTGACTCAGCCCCATTTTACCATTTTATCTCTCCACTCTGGAGGCTTTCTGCCTCTATTCCTGATGAAGGGCTTTTTCCGGCAACGTTGATTTTCCTTCTACCCAGATGCTGCCTGACCTGCTGTGCTTTTCCAGCACCACTCTGATCTAAACTCTGGTTTCCAGCATCTCCAGTCTTCAATTTTGCCTATTTTACCATGCACTTCCCAAGTCCTCCATAATCTCACCCATGATAATGGGCTCTTAAAATCTTAGTAATGACCGATTCCCGTCACCACCAACGTCTGTACAATCTCCTCAGCTGTAGGAAAGGTTTAGAGGGATAGGGGTCAAATGCTGGCAAATGGAACTAAGTCAGATTGGGCTAGTCCAGATGAGTTTTGTCTGAAGGGTCTATTTCTCTGCTGTATGACTGTATGACTCTGTAACTTTGCAGTGTAGTCCTTCTAGTCTGGATAATTTATCCACCTTCAGACCTTTCAGATTCATTCTTACCTTTTGTATGTCTAAAATCCTCTTGCAATCTTATTTTGTATTACTACCTAGCTTACCCTAATACTTCATCTTCTCCCCACCCATCTTATTGCTTTTTCTAGCTCCGCTGTAAAGGCTTTTAAAGGCTTCTCAATCTTCTAGCTTCCCACTAATCACCACCACATTGTATGTTTTTTTCTGTCACTTTTACACTGTCACTGACTACTCTTGTCAGCCATGGTTGCCTCATTCTCCCCTTCATATGTTTCTTTTTCCTTGAGATGCATTTCTACTGTGTCTCCCAAATTATCCCCAGAAACTCCTGTTTTTTTGCTCCTTCACCATCTTCCCATCTAGGCTCCCTCTCCAATCAACTCTGTAAAACTGTTACATCTGATTTCAACTTCTGCCTCTCAAACTGCAGGTTCTATCATATCATGGTCACTGTCCCTTCAGGGTTCCTTCACCTTAAGCACCCTAATCAAGTCTGCCTCATTACACATCATCAAGTCCAGAATTGCCTGTTCCGGGGGATCCAAGATGGCGGCGACCCAGCAAGTCTGAGCCTACAGTGCTCCTCCCAAGACTTGGGTAAAGTGGGTCACCCACCCCCACCACACTCACCAAATCATTCAAAATAGCTGTTTAATTTAATTAGTTGCTTAGTATTAAATTTAAACAATCTAATCTTTAGTAAAAATGACCAAAGGGAAGGGAGCCCGCAGCTCTCAGCAAGCAGGAACCCCTCCCCCACCCTCTCCAGCTGCAGCAGAGACGTCCGCAGCTGCCCCGGGGGACTTACCTACAGTGGTGAACTTCGTGGAAATCATCTCCAAACTGGATGCGAAGATCGACACTTTCATCGAAGAATCCCGAAGTCGATGGGACTCACTCTCGGCCGCGCTGCAAAGGCACAACCGAGACATTAAAGAAATCGAGCGCTGAGTCGGAGGGGCGGAGCTAAAGGCCGCGACCTCCAA
>NC_057714.1:41948783-41971537 GCF_004010195.1 Chiloscyllium plagiosum | reverse complement strand
GATTGGATTTCCCAGATTTTAGGAAATATCAGTTAAGTTCCTTATTAAGTTACATAGCTGATTGGGTCTTGTCTGATCCACAATCAATCTGGCTGGACATCGAGGCTTCTCAAGTAAAATACCCACTTATTAACCTTTTATTTTCAGACAAGAGGAAAATCATTACGGATCACTGTAAAAACCCTATAATACTAAAAACAATTAAAGCTTGGAATATAATGCGGCAAAATGAGGGCAACTCACATTAAATATCCCCCTATGCGCCAATAGTGGGAGCATGGGGATTCCAACCGGGGTTAACAGATGCCACTTTTAAACTCTGGAGATCCAGGGGTATCTCATGTCTTGGGGACCTATTTAAAGATGGGGTCTTGATGTCTTTTGAACAGCTGCGTCAGAAATTCGGATTACCTAAAGGAGACCTCTTTCGATTCTTCCAAATTCGAGACTATATACAAAAGAAGACTATGTTATTAGATAGTCTTTATAAATCAGATAGAGAATGTAGAGTGCTACGACCAATGGGGGTATCTTCCGTCAGTACTATTTATCATTTACTACATGATGAAGTATCGGGAGATATGGACATGGGATGAGGATTTGGGACTAGAAATCTCTATAGAAACATGGAATGACATTTGGGAAAATGCTAGAAGAATTACCATCTGTAACAGCACTCAGGCTATCCAGCTGAAGATACTTCATAGGGCCCATATAGCACCGGATCGATTGGCAAAATTTAAGGCAGGAGCATCTCCAATGTGTCCCAAATGTAAAATAGAGGTGGGCACTCTTGTACATTGCCTATGGACCTGTCATAAGATCCGTAGATATTGGACTAAGTAGCAAGTACCCTGACAGAAATTTTAGGAACGGAAATTAAAGTGGACCCTGTATCTCTACTTTTGGGTTTTTCAAACTTTCCCTCCCTGGACATGTACGGGAAGAGACTATTTTCTATTCTGTGCAAGGAAAAATATTTTGGTAAACTGAGTGGCTGAGGGCCCCCCTGGACTTTCAAATTGGCACAGATTAATTATGGAATGTATTCCCCTTGACTTCCTTACAAATATGGTGCACCGAAAGACCGAATTATTTTATAAAATGTGGCAGTCCTTCTTGAATTACATAAATACAGATATTTCGACTATCCTAACAAGAGCTTTTATTTAATTGAAGTTACGAACCTGGTTGGTCTGGGGCCCCTTAGGAGAGGAATTCGGCACGAATACGGGTTTTGTTACATTTGATGTACATTCCAAGCATGTTTCTCACTACTCAATTTCTACGTTATCCGTTGTTTTTTTTTTGTTTTTTTTTCTCTCTCTCTTATTTGAATAATGTAAGAGACTAAAATATACACTCTGGTTAGTTGTAGGTTAGATTAGTAGTTAGTTGAGTTTTGTTTTTTTTCTTTCTTGGTATTTTTTCTTTTGTTAAATTTTGGCTATTGTATATTTAAGATTTAATTGTATATCAAGTATAGTTTGTACTTGAGAGTTTTGTTTATTTTTGTAAACTTGCAAAAATGTTAAATTTCTAATAAAAATATCTATTAAAAAAAAAGAATTGCCTGTTCCCTAGTGGGCTCTACCACACCTGCGCCAAAAAACAATATAATTGACATTCCATGAATTCCTTTTCTTGTGATCTGTTACCAACCTAATTTTCCCAGTCCACTTGCAGATTGAAGTCCCCATGATTACTATAATTGTGCCTTTCTTACATGCTTTTCTACCTCATGATTTATTTTCTTCCCAGCATCCTGACTGCTGCTAGGAAGTCTGTATATAACTCCTATCAGGATCTTTTTTCCTTTCAGTTCCTCAACTGTACCCATATGGATTCTATGCTATCTGAGTCTCATTCACTTCTTGCTATTGATTTAATTGCATTTCCTACTAACAAGGAAATCCCACTCTCTCTGATTTCTGTCCTGTTACTTGTTCTGGAAATTTTAATAACCTCTGCTCCTCCTCCTCTCACTTTTTCCATAATTTTCCATGCAACTGTACCTACCCCCCATTATTTAGTTGAAAGCTCAATCCTACTTATGTGTGTAGCTAGGACTCTGCTCCGAACATCATTCAGGTGGAGCCTGTCCCATCAGAACAGCTCCTCCTTCCCCAGTACTGGGTGAATGTCTCGTGAAGCCGAACTAGGTTCTTCCGCACCAACCTTTGAGCCACATGTTTACCTCTTTAAAGCATGTTGTCGCTATAGGAGAATTAGTATCAATAAAATAATATCCTCATCATTTAAGACCAGGAAAAACAAGTTCAGGCAAAAAGAAATTTAGTATATGTTAGAAAGTCACTCGATTGAATCTAGCCAAAGCAGTAGGAGTTCATCAGCAGAGTATCAATTCCTAAATCTAATGGTGGGTCAACTATATTCTGCATAGATTATAGAAAAATAAATGTAGTCACACAAACAGTTCAGTACCCAAACCCTCTGTCGCAGTATTGTATTGATAGGGTTGGCAATGCCTCATTCCTTACAAAAACTGATTTATCAAAGCACTGGCAAGCGCTATTGACTTCAGGAGCTTAAGAGATACCAGCTTTTGTCGCACTAGATAGGGTTTATCAATTTTGAACCATGCCACTTGGGTTTAATAAATGTTCCAGTTGCATTCCAAAGAATACTGAATCAAGTTGTCAGTAGTGTCCCAAATTTTGTGGCCTACTTCAATGAGATATTAATATTCAGCAGTAGCTGGAAAGAAAATGAAACATAATTTAAGTTTATATTATCAGAATTGTTCATTTTGCAGAAAAAAGTACATAATTTTTGCAGTGTCACGAATGTAAAGGTGTTGAAATAGTTGAATTTTTTAACAGTAGAAAGATTGTATAAATCTTGTATAAAGAGTGAAAGAATTGAATTATTGTAAATTTTTTATGTTGTTATTTATACGCCATTTTATAGGATCATAGGACTCATTTGAAAATGGCATGACATCTTCCAAGGGTAAAGGCATGTTGCAATCACATATATTTAAGGATTATGAGAACTGGAAAATGGCCTTTTGAGCTCTACTGGCTTGCAAAAGAATTATCATGTAATTACTTTCAACTGGAATGTCCAAAGGTTTAACAAAAAAGACTATGGTCTTTTTGCTGGTTACAAAAAGAAAGCAAGCAACTTTGGAAAGCAGTGTCATGCAAGGTTTTGGAGAGAGAGATAACAGTTGACTTTTAGTGTTTTCATTGTTGAGCAAACAGACCTGACAAACCCTCATAGAGATATTCAGCTGTCACTCAGCAATAGTCTCTGAACTGAGGAGGCTTTGGACTGGATATATTAGCCCTGTTTTTCACTACACAGAGCTGCCAGACCTGTTGAGTTTCTTCAGTGTTTTGTTTTTATTTCAGACCATCAGCATCTACTGTTGCCCCTATTGCTGTTCGTATATTCTTCCCTCACTCACTCTCCCTCACTCCCTCCCAACCATCCTGTCTTAATTCCTCCCAGTCTCAGTCAATCTCTCGTTCCTCCTTCAAACTCTACCTCAGATCTTCCCTCTCCTTCTCTGACTTCCCTCTTTCCTACATTTGTTATTGATGGACTTACTTGTAAATCTACTAACAGCAAATGTGGGAGAGAAGCATCTCTTTCTTGAATCTTCTAACTTCTGGTGGAGGGCCAGAGCGAATCCATTAGCAGGTCACTGATTACAAAAGCTGCTAGAGAAATTCCTACATTCCTTTACCATCTGTTTTCCTAATATACTGTAAAAAGCATATCAATAATAGCTTGTATAAAAATAAGGATAGGGTTGACATAGGCTCAATTAATTTCAGTGCTATATCATTCTGTAACAGCTAAATTATATCTGCATATTTTGATCCAATTGTTGCCTGCCTTGTATTCCAAATTTTACAGGGTAGGGGCTACAGAAGTCCTGACTCCCACTCAGCCTGTTTTGGAAGGTTTCAGTCAAGATTAGAGTGGTGCTGGAAAAGCATAACAGGTCAGGCAGCATCCAAAGAGCAGGAGAATCAACGTTTCGGGCAGGAGCCCTTCATCCCGAAACCTTGGAAGTTTTCAGCCTACCTTTCTCCCAATCACTGCACCTTCTAGCCTCTGTGACAATCATGTATCTCCTTATCCAAACAATTATTGCTGCATTTGTTTCTCTCTCTACAACTCCATCCTGATCTGTTGCCTGAATATGTCACCCAGAAGGCTATCCAGCGGTGACTCTCTGTCTCTGTTTTTTCCATCTGACAGTTGGCCAGTCTATTCAGTAAAACAGAATAAAATCATGTTTCCACAATCACATTCTGCAGGTCCTGCAAGTTCTTAAGCCACTTTCAGCCTGATAAACTCCCATTCTAAGGACAATTTCTCAATATTGAAAAACATAATTCCATTTGCTTTATTTTAAACAGCCTTATTGATTTACCTCCTTCAAGAATCTGCATATATTACACTTTAATTATCTATGTTACTGCACTCCCTTTAAAATTGTGTCATTTATCTGCAATGAAGAAGAAAATGTGCTCATTGTCTATTAAGCTAATTAATAATTTGCCTATTATTAACTTAGCATTTCCCATCTTGAAGCAGTCATCAGTCTCATAACAGGCATGATTCTTCACTCGTGCTCCTCTCATCAGACACTGGATTAGGGTGACCAA
This sequence comes from Chiloscyllium plagiosum, assembly GCF_004010195.1. Taxonomy (NCBI): domain Eukaryota; kingdom Metazoa; phylum Chordata; class Chondrichthyes; order Orectolobiformes; family Hemiscylliidae; genus Chiloscyllium; species Chiloscyllium plagiosum. Next base: position 41,966,891 of record NC_057714.1, on the reverse strand, counting down.
TAAGTTTAAAATACAACACTGATTTTTCCAATTGAATCCACAAATTTTCAGCCATAAACACTTGCCTCTCTAAAACCTGAGAAAGCTAGGCATTTGGATAAATCAGATAGTATTTACAAGTTTTCCCTCCAGGTAATGTCTTCAAGTAGCTTGAATGTCTCCAGAGCTTCAAGGATTTCATCATTAGCTACATGAATAATACTTGTCTTTTAGTTCATAAAATGTGTTATTCAAAATAGCTTATCATAAGCCATTTAATGTCCTCCAAATTGAAGTCTTGCGCAGTAAATGGAACTGAGTTGGTCCTCCATGACAGCTTAAGTAATCTGACAATTAGTTGAAGCAGATCCACTGTACAACAGGGCAGTGTTGATCATGCAGTCTGAATTACTATTGAAACACAGAGAAGTGCATTCATCACTGGAAGTTGTGATTCTTCCACCTCCACTCTGGATTATACTACAAATTAATGTCTGAATATGTAGGCAGTGTTAACTGGACATGTAGTCAATGATTTGAAGAGTCACAGAGACAGAAAAAGATCCTTCGATCCAACTCGTCCATGCTGACCAGATATCCTAAATTAATCTAGTCCCATTTACCAGCACTTTTTTTCTGCAGAACGCCACTAGTCAAGGACCTCCAGCTTAAAAAACACCCACTACTACCATTTGCTGGCATTTACACTCTTCTAAGCCCTTCCTTTTCACATACTCATTCAGATGCCTTTTTAATGTTCTTATTGTACCAGTCTCCACCATTTCCTGTGGCAGCTCAGTCCATATATGCACCACCCTCTGCATGAAAACATTTCCCCTAAGGTCCCTTTTAAATCTTTCTCCTGTCATCTTAAACCTACGTCCTTTAGTTTTGGATTCCCCAACCTCAGGGAAAAGACCTTGGTTGTTTACTGTATCCATGCCCTCATGATTTTATAAACATCTATAAGGTCAACCCTCAGCCTCCAATGCTCCAAGGAAAACAGCCCCAGCCTATTCAGCCTCTCTCTATAGTTCAAACCTTGCTAACCAGTCTTCCATGAAGAATCTTGTCAAATGCCTCACTGAAGTCCATTTAGATCACATCAATCCTCTTCGTAACTTCTTCAAAAAACTCAATCAAGTTCATGAGACAGAATTTCCCACGGTCAAAGCTATGTTGACTATCCCTAACCAGTCCTTGCTTTTCCAAATATATATAGAACCTGTCCGTCAGGACTCCCTCCAACAACTTAACCACCATCAATGTCATCCTCCCTGGTCTGTAGTTCCCTTGTTTTTCCTTACCACCTTTCTTAAATAGTTGCATCATGATAGCCCACCCCCAGTCTTCTGGCACCTGTGTTGCGTGTATTTTACTGGTAATCTGTTTTGTTTTAACTGGTTCTAATTAGGCAGTATTATTCTGCATTCCTCACTCATGCTAAGTTATATTTTAGTTCTATGATCACAGTTAAGTGGATATTATATCTGCAAAAGAATTGTTGTGTGTCTCCATACTCTTACCAGACCCATAGGGGCTGCTCTCTCATTAGAGGGAAGCGACTGGTGGTGATTTAACCTGAGGGCCACGAGACCTCAGGCGAGGGAAGAGTTAGAGAAGGAGAGTCCTTCATGGTGACCTCAAACGGGTGATGGGAATTGAACCCACACTGTTGACATTGCGCTGCTGTGTAAGCCAACAATCCAGCCACTGAGCTAAACCAATTCCCACAAAAGAATATTCACTTCATGTCAGGCAAATGAAGATTTAACTTGTATGATTCTTGTAATCTCAGTAATTTTACTTGGTGTTCATGGTTGAAGTGTGTGTCTTGTATTTAGCAAACTTACAGAAAGTAAGTAGTTACTTAAAGTAGTGGCATTTAGAATATTTGGCTCATAATTTTTAGTAAAGATTCCCTAGTTCCCTCTTAGTTTTGACAAAGGATTTATATTCAAACTTTTAACCTGCCCTGTTTCTTTCCAGATGCTGTCAAATTTGTTGCGTACTTACAATAAGTTTGGTTTTAGTAATAGTTTTGCACCTAGATGTGAGGGGGGGGGGGGGTGGAACAATCAAAACAGTTGTTCATTGTATGTTAACTATAATTCTAAATGTTTCTTCACTACAGGCATTAGGTATTGTATCTCAAGATAGGGCCATAATCAAAAAGAAGCTAAAGGACCTAAAGTCGTCAGTTGAAAAAGCCCGTAAAGCACAACAGAAGTTAGAGAAACAAAGGGAAAAACGGAGAAAAAAAGAACAGGAGCAGCTTCTAAAAAAGAATAAGAAAAGCAAATCTTCATTTCCAGCAGCAGAACCTGATACTGAATAAGACTGGTAGAAAGTCTGGGTTATTGACAAAGACTTAAAAGGGTTTTAGTCTTAGCCCATTATGCAGTATCCTGTGTGGCAGAGCTGTTGACATGTACAGATTTTAAGAAAAATGCACTTCAGATCTCAATTTTTCCACACTTCAGAGTTAGTGATGTTTTGGTGGCGACGTAAAATCACCAAAAATCAGTGGCATTTTTTGTACTACTGTTAAGTTTACCATTCCACAACTGGCAACTATGGAAGACTTTTGTGATTCCCCTTGCTTTAGCATTAAACTGAATGAAGCCCAAAGGAAGGATCTGCAGATGTATGACTGTCCAAACAGCTCGTCTGACAAGGTATCAGCTAAAAAAGAGTTTGAAAGGATCATACAAAATACAGCCATCTTTCTGGATTGGAAATGATTAGATTTGGAAGTTAAGACCATACAAATATATCTATTTTCATGGAGTCTATAAAAAAAAATTGGGATGTGGATAATTTTTGTCCCTTTTAAGTATTTCTACAAGAATATTACTCAGTTTAAATGAAAATAATGTTACTGTCAGTATTTGTGTGCCTATTTTTTAAGTCTTAAAAGACGAGAAGGAACTTGGTCCTTTCATAAACTGCTGCCTTTTTCCAGAACCTTCACCTTGGAGTTTAGTTCCCAAATTTCTGCATTATATGAAATTACTGTAAATGCAAATGATTTTCAAATCAAAATATTTTAGTTCTTGCAAATGAAATGTTTTAACTGTAGAGGGCCTAGAATAAGCAATTTCCGAGACCTGCATCTTGCACTGAAATTTAATGGACTTAAACTCCTTAGCAGAAAGCTATACCCACAGAATACTTCTTGCGATACCACTGTGTGATGGACAATATAGCTGTGGAATGGGTGAATACCCATCTTACTCCCAGTAAGAAAGCCTTTGCAAAGATATAAAGGAAATTTTCACAAGTGGTAGAATGTCTTTGTGCACTCCATTGTTCTGCATTGTATTTATAAGATAAGTTTCATTGAAAATAGCTGAGGGTTTCAGTACTCCTTTTAAAGTCCCATGTAGATAACTGTTTAAGTTGTGATAACAAAGATTTTCCAAAGTAGCGATGTACATGTACATAACTTCAAGGAAATTATAAAGATGGGCCAAGATATAACCATTTATAATGTTTCAAAATTGAGTATTATCTGGCTGAGTAACAAAATATACAGACATTTAAGTGAAAAGAGGGTGATTAATTAAATATGGCCAGGTTTTTTTTAAAAACTGATCACTTTTGTTGGAGAATTTCTACAGAGCATCTTTTTTATTCCACTTACAAATTGCATAAATTTAATGTTATGTGCCAATTCAGCAAAATCAGTAGGAAAATAATATATTAAAGCTGTGGTCTCATTGTAAATTAAGGAAATATGATCTATATTGATCAACTTTTGTGATAAATTTGTATTCATGTGTCTCATGATTTGAAACCTGTTGCATTTTACTGTTTCCAAAATTCTCTTATTTAGTTTTATGTAAAGTGTTTGACTAATTATTTGATTATGATTGAATCAATGCTCCAACTTCTTAAAACATTAAAACATTGTTATTTTATATGTGAACAATATTACTTTTAGAACACCAATATGTTATTTCATATGATTTGGGAGCTCACTAGAAAATTTTGTTTTGATTATTGCTATTCTGGAGAGATTTTTTAAAAGTCCCCAATGCTTGATCAATGTATCTAAAAATGTAATTTGTACAGACCCTTACATGTTTTTGAATCAAAACCATTTCTTCATTTTTTGGTAAGTACATTTGTTCCCATGTCTCTCAATGCAAGTGGATTCATGAATAATTCAGCAACAAACATCTGAAACTGTATGGCCTATTTTGTTTATAATTGTGATGTCATCAATTATAGCCAGTAGTTCACATTTTATTTAAAACAATTAAAGACTGTAATAGCAACAAAAGGTTGAATATATTTTCATGTAAATTCTGAGTGAAACTTGTGGCATTACGCACTTTCACCTTAATTGTTTTAAGTTTCATTTTACCACTTTGAAGGTATTTTAGTGACTGAAATTCTTCGTTCTAATGCAATCTTGCATTAAAATTAAGCAGCAGACAAGTGTGGGCATTTAATTAAACTAATTTAGTGGATTTGTTCAAGGCCATTTCTCTGTTATCAGAGATTTGCAGTAATTCTGTTTGCAGATGAGTTGCTAAAGTTTAGTTTTTTGGATATGTGACCCTGATAAGTTTTATTGCTTTTGATCCAAAGTGTATCAGACTAATTCATCTGTTAATCCAAAGATTTATTAATAAAACTTAATTATTAATGAAGAGGATGATATGTACTAAACATAAAACAGGTTTGCAGTTCAGTGCAGCCAGATTAAATGAGTTGAATCTAAACACAATTTGGTCTGCTGATCTGCTCAGAAAAGTGCTATGACATTGCGCACTTGTATTTTCTGCTTCTGTACTGCCTGTATTTGTCCTTCTATATTTCTGTTCTCCAATTATTATTTCTTCCATTACAGTTTCCGTACAGTTTCCAACAAGGCAGGTACCCATTGATAAATATTGAAACCTGAAGAAGGAATAGTAGTGTTAGAAGCAGCAGTTCATGTAATGATCGTGCAACTAGCTATCAATACTTCAGCCAAAACGATGTACAGTCTTTAAAGCAATCACTCCCTTTGTCCATGGGTTACTGATCTGAGCAGAACAGTAATAATCAGATTAACCTTATTCTGAGGTATTAACCTTCCTTTTCTAGTTGCAACAATGATTTTTTTTTTCCATTTCACAATCCCATTTATTGCAATAGGAGTTTGTCATGCTTCAAAATTTGTCAATGTACATAAGTTTAAGTGTGCGAAATCCTGCAAATTAACAACTAATATTAGATAATTTGCCTGAAATGTTTTTAAACAAGTGCCATAGAGATTACCTCTGTTGTATGAAAATCCTGCTGGTAAATATTCCATGTTGACCACTAAAGTGAAAACTATAAAAGGGCAGGTAACAAATTGCTGAGGCTATACTCAATTTAGTAGTTAACTGAATCAACTAGTCTGGTATTCTTTTGGGACATTTTCTGATGTGGAAAACTATTATCCTATTAAATACTTTGAAGCTGAGGGGAAGTAAACTGAAAATTAACTTTGTATAAAATAAAAAAATAAATAAATAAATCTAACAAGGTGGAGATGATGATCCATAATAGGAAGGTACGATGAATTGCCTGCACAGAATGAGGGATTATTTGGTATTTAACATAAACTGTATTAAAGGATGTTGTATTGGTGATTTTACCTTTTTCTGAATTGTGTAACAGTTAAATCATTTTGAAACAATACAGTTAGTTACATGTAGCTCAAGAATGACTGGGCAGCTAAAGAAGAAATGCACTGAGGATATTGAAATTGTTTTAAAATGCTTGGGTGTAATTTCTATTTGGATTACCTAAGTATCACAAGATGGAGGAAATTACTTTGAGTAAAATATGTACAAAAAGCATGGCTTGATGTCTGATATGAACACCTATTCACAATGCTCCTCTGACTGCATGATAATGAAATCTTAGTGCCATGCCTGAACCTAGTCGTCTATGCTTCGTGATGTACTGTATTCCTACCTAGTGTTTACAAAATTACATTCCTCAATGTTTTATTTCAATGTTCATGACTGATGGGAGCTCTATAATGCCTAGTTTGTCCTTCTCTCCTCAATTTAAAATGACTGTGATGAGCTAATATTAGTTGATGTATATAAAGAATTTGCCAGTTGCCAAACCGTAGCATTGTTGTCTGACAACAAATGCATTAAAAGTAACAAGAATTGAAAAGTCTTAATTGTTTATTTCACATGTTATGTTTCACAATTTTTTCACCACATTATTCATAGTAATCTCTTCTAGGATAATTCAGAATTAACTTTTCTTAATAATCATGGCTTTATGCTTATACCAGTTATGGATGAATATTTACAGCAGTTTTCTGTGCTACATTTAAATCATTCCATTTGCCACATTCTCAGTTGCAGCAGTACCAAAAAAATTCCACAACCTACTTTGCTGTTTGCTGTAAACTAAAAGATGTTGAAATGATGACAGAAATTGCGTTAAACCTATGTCAAGAGAATTTTATTTATTTTAAAAGAAAATCTGAAGTTCAGGGAAATAGACAGGAGATCCTGATCTTGCAATAGATTGCAAATTCAGAAATGTTATCAAATAATAATCCAAAGCTAGTTTCCCTGAGCAAGTTCCTTTGGATGTTCAAGAGTTTGGATGGTTAAAGAACAATTCCACAACTGATGGATAAATTCAGTACATTTCAGGTTTAATTGCAAAGGGAGTCTCAACAATTATTCAGCTTCTCAGCAAGAGATGTGAAAAGTTGTTTGGGCTGACTTTGTGTCAATGTCAGCTAAAGGTCAATTTCATGGAATTTCACAAGACGGTTTCCCGAGCAATGTTTCTCATACAATTTTCCACAGCTCACCTCATGTGAGTATGCACCAGGTTAACATTCAATCTTGCACAAGCAGTACCAAAATACTCATCAGAGCTGGAACCTTCCAGTATTCACCCCACAGATGCCATATTTAAACCCCAACTATGCACTGTCAAATACTGCCAATCCAGTCTGAAGTAGCCACCCAGATCAGTGCAGTGTCCATGGTCACTGGCTGTACTAAGCTTAATGATATTCTGCACTGCATAAAATTAAGTGCCACTATCTACTCTCTCTCCTTCACACTCACTAGCCATTGCACCCACCTTGCACAAGGCTCATGATCTACCACTCACAGTATTGAATACAATATCTTATCTCAATTGGCAGCACTGTGGCACAGTGGTAATTCATGGTACCAGGGACCTGGGTTCAATTCCAACCTTGGATAACTGTGGAGTTTGCATGTTCTCCCCCTACCTGTGTGAGTTTCTGCCAGGTGCTCTGGTTTCCTCCCTGAGTCCAAAGATGTGCAGATTAGGTGTACTGTCCATGGTAAATACAGGGTTAAAGGGGTGGGTCTGGATGAGATGTTCTTCGGAAGGTCAGTTTAGACTCAATGGCCAAATGGCCTATATCTGCACAGTAGGGAATCAGTGATTCAATGCCTTTTACCCACTCCAAAATCCCCCCAAAATTTTTAACCTTTCCAACCCTAATGTGCTTGTCACTTGGACACCTCCCCATCCTTCCTGAGTGGTGATAGACCAGTCCCCTGACTGACTCCCAGTCATGCCTCTTGACCTTGAGTGTTCATTACTGCCAAACCTGACAAGCTGGTTGTCTATGTCTACACCAAAAGGCAAGGTAATGATACTCTGAGCATTCAAGTCAGTGCAAAAGTCTGAATGTGTTAAGAATACATGTTAAAAGTCCTGAGCTGCACCCTGTTTACCGCATGGGCCAAATGACTGTCCATGTGCACAAAGCAATCTGTCAGCATTGCAATGAAAGGTGTCAGTGATCCCCAAAGCGCTGTTTTGAAGTACTGAACTGTAATATAAGTGAGTTCCAAATGTGGCATCATGATGTAGTGAGGCTGCTGTTTTATGATCCCAACTTTCATGGCAAAGGATGCAGGTAGTTGCTGCCCTTGAAGCATGCCCTGTTGGTCAAGATGGAGGCCCAGAGAAGATGCCAGTGAGCTGCAAATAACTGTTCAGAATTCCTGTCAGGAATTGTCACCATTTTGTTTCTTTCCACTGCCTGGGAAAATAGCAAACTGCATATAAATGACATGGGATTAAGCAATAATGAGATGCTAATACTTGCAAATAGGTCTCAAAACACACTAGAGAAATTCTCATCAAGCCATTAAAACTTTGGGTGGCAAATAAGACTTTTTTCTCGCAAATAAGACTTTTTTCTCAATGTTGAGATTCATCATATTTTCCCAACTGACACAATGCTCATGTAATTCAGGGCGTATGAAAATTCCACCCTTTGAAACAAATGGAAGGAGTTAACATAGCTATTAGCTTTTATGAGAGGTGCATTAATTTCTTACATTATGAATTAATTGGAATCTTCTTGCCCAAAACATTTTATAATTCCAGTTCATGAAATCACTATGATTTAACTATGGAAATATTGGCTGCCAGAGTATGTGGTAACTTCACTCTGCATCTCAAAAATTGATTAAGAATTGGTGCATTACTTCAATTAGATTTTTTTTGTTTAGATATATCAATGCTGAAAATGTTTTAATGAGCTTTGGATTATAGGTGGCTGTTTTGTACACAGCTGTTTTGCTTGGAGTTTGACACAACCATGAATGTCCAAATCCAGAGATATATGACTTTAAAATAATGTGATAGTCCCTCAAAGACAGTAGCAAGGCTTTGGCAATCAGAATATAAATTACATGCCAGAGAATACACAGCCTCGCACTTATCCTATATCAATGTATACGAGGCTGGCAAATAGTGAAAACTGACAACTAAGCATAGTTGTTCAGTGACTGTGGTAGGTCATCATGCTCAAAGCATTAAGGGACTACTGTATTATTAGCTTTCAGCTGGGATGATAAACCAAGGTATCATGGGCACTATTTCAACTATGAAGGGAATGCATTCAAGGGTCTTGGCCAATATTAATTGTTCAATCATCTTGAAACTAATTTATTATATGTGAGACTTTGCTGTGCACAAATGGACTTATATTTTCCAGACTACAACAGCAACTGCACTGCAAAAAGTACTTAAATGGCTGTGAAGTGTTTTGGGATATCTGAAATTCTGACTTCAACATACACTTTAACAGAATATTTCAAAATTGTTCACAAACATAGTTCCATATCCTGTTGTGTTATTTGATACTTTACTTAAGGTTATCTAATTCATGGCTTGTTTGCTAAATAAACAAATGAAGTATAAGACTCTGTATTCAAGGTTGTTGAAGGAGCGACACTCCGAAAGCTGGTGTGCTTCCAATTAAACCTGTTGGACTATAACCCGGTGTTGTGTGATTTTTAACTTTGTACACCCCAGTCCAACACCGGCATCTCCAAATCAAGGTTGTTGAAGCCATTGAATCAGTTCATATGTCAACAACTATCTAATAAAGATTACCGTTTCAATTTAAATCCATTAACAAGCCAAACTTCAGAGAAAGCAGACCACCAAATCTGTTACCACAATAACCTTAAGGTACAAACTAGCGCTTGCTGTGCCATAGCCAAGCACTAAAAGTAAAGGTTTGAGGAGATTATTGAATACTGTTGGTATTTAGGGAGAAAGTGAGGTCTGCAGATGCTGGAGATTAGAGCTGAAAATGTGTTGCTGGAAAAGCGCAGCAAGTCAGGCAGCATCCAGGGAACAGGAGAATCGACGTTTCGGGCATAAGCCCTGAAGAAGGGCTTATGCCCGAAACATCGATTCTCCTGTTCCCTGGATGCTGCCTGACCTGCTGCGCTTTTCCAGCAACACATTTTCAGCTACTGTTGGTATTTATGCTATCAAAGTCGCGATTATTTCTGTTCAAAAGAGCAAGGTGGACAATACGTGGATTATTGCAAACTTATTACAGAAATCGGAGGGTTGGTGCAGACTCAATTTGCTGAATGGCCTCTTTATGCACTGTATGGATTCTATGATTCTATTTTCACCTTATAATTGTTGCCAACTTTTAGAGGCATATTTATTTTAAATGATCAAAAACCTCAAGGAGAAAGCATGCACTAAATTCAGACTTGTATTAAATATGCTTGATTTTTAGTGCAATTCCTTTCCTTTAATTCAAAAGGTTTTTTCTTTTTTTAAAATCTAATTACTGATCATAACTATGTAGACTATGCAAGAATCATTGCATTATCCACAAATAATACCGACATTATGTTTATGTCTGTATATTATAATTAAATCTAACTAAAGGGCTATTCATGTGGTAATTTGCTTCTACATGAGTTATTAATAACTAAACTGTTAACCAACTTGAGTTGATACAAGGGCAGTGTCATTTGAATCTTTCATGCAGCAGAAACATAACCTTATTTATGTAACACATCTAACGTATCAAAACAACTGTGATTCACAAAGCTATTGCAACAGTGATGGCTAATTCATGTAAGAAGAATCTAGGTCAGATTTGGAAGAAAAGGTAGGAGCTATAGTGCCCCTTAAAGTAGGAAAGTGAGGTAGAGAGGTGAAAAGGTTTTGGAGTGAATTCCGTAGTCTAGGGCCCAGAAGAGTTGAAACAGTTAAAACTGGTACTGAGACAAGAATTGAGCAATGCAGATCATTAAGGATTGAAATGGAGAGAAATGAGGACTTTGAAAACAAGGGTGATGTTTGTTATTGTTCTGCCAAGAGAAAGTCAGCCAATGTGGATCAAGGTGACCAGTACTTGATGTGAGTTAGAACAGGAGCGGCAGCAATTTGGATGGCCACAACTTACTGGATCATCGAAAATGCAAGGTCAGCCAGGAGTTCTTTGGAGTTAAGTGCAAAGGTTTCAGTAGCAGCACATCAGCAGTGGGATTGGGGAGGAGTTGGATGATTTTACAAAGGTGAAAATAGAATCATAGAATCCATACAGTGCATAAAGAGGCCATTCAGCAAATTGAGTCTGCACCAACCCTCCGAAGAGCATCCCACCATATCCCTGTAAACCCCTGCATTTTCTATGGCTAATAAACCTAACTTGCACATCCCTGGACACTGAGCAATTTAGCATGGCCAATCCACCAAACCTGCACATCTTTGTGCGAGGAAAATCATGCAGGCTTGTGGAGAATGTGCAACCTCCAGACAGACAGTTGACCAAGGCTGGAATTGAATGTGGATCCCTGACACTATGAGGCAGCAGTGCTGACCACTGTGCCACCCTTCATGTGAAACATTACGCTTAAATCAGAGGAAGAGTGTTTAAAAAAAACTATTTCACAACTTACAAGAGTTTGCTGCTAGAATTATTTAATTCAGATACACATTCCAAGGGTAAGAAAACTTACCTGTTTCATGCAAAACTTCTGTTTCATGCAAAACTTTGTGATCACAGGCAGAAGAGAATATATAACTTCTGTCCATTTGCCAAAACATTGATAATGAAATATAGCGATGATAAAACATCTATGATTGATATCATTACTTCACATTTTGTTATGCATGCATTGAACTTCATCTAGGAAATGTACATTCAATGTTATTGCCAAAGTTAAAAAGAATTATTACCACACACTGTGTACCTGGAATATTACCACAAATGTTCAGACCTCAAGAGTGAAGAAGAAAAAAGTAAAATGAAAGGCTTTACAAAGATGAAGTGGGTAAATGCAATAGTTAATGTAGAACTGAGCTATGCCATGAAGACTCAGGTTTGACCTACAACATATGCATTGGCCAATTTCAGCTCAACTAGTAGTAAAATAATAACAATTGGCCTCAGAATCCCTTACTTATGGCTGATCTGGAAGAATCTCTACCTCCATTGCTTTAGAACTTTTGACATAGCCTTACCTAATGAAAATCTATCAACCTCAGGTTTGAACATTTCAATTGGCCAGGTTTCAAGAGATTTTTGGGGTATCACTGTCCACTACATACATTTACACAGATGGTATTTTGGATTAGAAGTTCATCTCAGAGTGAAAGATTGCATTAAAATTTTAAACAGTTACCGGAGATGGAGATGTGGGCTAAGGGAGCTAAGTTTCTGATTTTGCTTTTCACAAAGTTTACTTGGAGGACATTTCTCCTCATCCAATACATGATGTTGGGCAAACAGCTTGATAAATTATTGTCAGTGGAGGGTCAGAGATGATGATTATCAGTGTAGATGTAGAAATGATACTTTTTGGTGATGTTTCTAAAAAGCAGCACATGTATGAGAACGAGGAAAGGACCAAAAAAATGTATCCACATGATACGGTGGTAACTGGTTGCAGGAAGAAAAGCCATTGCAATTGGTTATCTGGCTAAAGTTAGATAGGTAACACAACAAACCACCAGGAGACTCTGGTACAAGTGACAATTATTTATTCATGTGCACACAGGAGAGCCAGTCTAAAACTGAATTCTAGCAAAACCCCAGAAGTTATCATTTATACGCCTTACTTATTCAATTTCAAATGCAACTTAACAGCTGCAATCAAGATGGCAACACCAGCACAGTAGGTAGCATTTAGGCTAATCCAGGCCAGCTGCATTCTTTTCCACTTTCCTTTTTGTCTCTTTTTCATCTTCTTGATGTCACAAGGATGCTAGAGTGCTGTGTCGGCGGTGACTCCTAGCTGCAGTACTGCCTGGAGCATGGACTCTTTTAGCAGTGATGTTGGTGCTGAGAGCAGGGCTCCTGGCCTCAGGGAGCCCAAATTGGGGGCCTTGCAGAAATCCTGGAGCCATGTTTGGACTGCAGCCGATGAAGATGAACTCTATTTAAGTACTTTGCTTTAATTCTTTTGTACAGCAAAATGGCCGCGGATTGTGGAAACAGAACACGTTTCACTGTATTTCCCTAAATATATGTGACAATAAATTGTTTGTTCCTTCATTCATAACATACAGACTAACTCGATTTCTCCCACAGTGCATAGATTAGGCAACAGTTAATGTCCACCCATGCCATCCCCTTATCCGGCTGATTGTGCTATCTAGGCTGTATTTCCATTTCTGTCACTCACTCGCAGCCTGGATCTTTACCATCTGCTTACATTTTTAATACAAACACCTCTAATTGAATTTGTATTTAACCCTTTCAGCTTTAGCTCTTTCATCAACAAGGTGGAAAATAGTGGAAGAAAGTGGTATGATCAAGTGTGTCAAAGATTGCAGACAGGTCAGAAAGGAAATGGCTAAGTTTACCTTCTTCATAGTGATTTAGGATGTCATTTATGACTGAGAGACATTTTGGCATCATGGAACAGATGGAATCCTCATTTGAGGAACTGAAAAGGAGTTTTAGCCATGATGGGCATTGACCAGGGTGTATCGTCACTTCCCAAAGACTTGAAATGAAAAGGATCTTAGATCTGGTGTGGTAGTTTGCAAGGAAGAAGGCATTATTTTTCTTCAAACAGCAAGGTAATGAAGGCCAATTTGAAGATGGTAACAGTACCTAAAACAAAATCAGTAACAATATCAGCTAAAAGGAGCCAAGTAGGGAACATTGACAGAGGTGAGTTTCATGGACAGAGTACACCCAGGAGAGGACACTAGCAGAGAAACTTGGTAAATGAGACAAATTCAGGGCAAGTTACAAGGAGCTTCAGAAGGAGGAGGTGGCAGAGACAGCCATCTGAATTGCCCCAATCTTGGTGAAAAGTCTGAGATTCACATCCTTTCAATTGATAGGAAATTGAGATAAATGTTTAGTATTTTCAATACTACTAGCATAAACTTATATAAGGACTTAGCAATTATAAAGTTATGAAAGCAGAGCCAGCTAAAGTGAATTGGAAAATTAAGCTAAGGGATAGGTCAGTGGAGATATAGTGGCAGACATTTAAGGGAATATTTCAAAGTAGATACATTCCAACAAGAAAGAAAAATTCCAAAGGGAGGAATCTGTGGCCAGTGAAACAAATGGCAGTTCTGAAGTTGGGACAGAACATAAGAAATAAAACAATGAGAAAAATTTAAAACATTGTAAGAATTTCTATAGGTGGTTTTAAGAAAATGGAAAGCATCGAAGTAAACATTAAAGAAAGCAAGTCCAGGGGATTGGTAATGAAAAATAAGATGATGATTGAAGAATTGAACAGGTATTTTTAATCAGTCTTCACTGTGGAGGGATGAAAGAGCATCCTAGAAATAGCTATAAATCAGGAAATGAAAGGGAAGCGAAGGGGAACTAAAGAAAAATGACAATCCCTAGATAAATGATACTGAGCAAATTGTTGTATTTTCTGGCTGGACTGATGGACTCCATCCTTGGGACTTAAAGAAGTGGCTGTGATAGTTGGTGCATTGGCTTTAATTGGGGAACTGGTACAATGCTATACCTAGATGTCAAGAAGGTTTTTGATAAAATGTCACACCAAAGGTTATTACAAAAAATAAAATCATGATATAGGGGATTTAGGTATAGATAGAATATTGACTAACAGGAAACAGAGTAAGCAGAAATAAGTCTTTTTTCAGAAAATAAAAATGCAAAGCGGTGCTACAGGAATCAATGCTGGGGCCTGAACCTTTTACAATTCATATGAATGATTTGGATGAATGGATCAAATGTGTGTTTGCTAAATTTTCCAACGATACAAAGTAAGTTGTGAAGAACATATAAAGAGGCTCCAAAGATACACAGGTCAGTTAAATGAGTCAGCAAAAATCTGGCAAATTGAAAATAACGTGGGAAAATTCGAAGTTATTCATCTTGGCCAAAAGAACAAATAAGAAACATTCTTTCTAAAAGTTGCATGATTGCAGTCATCTGAGATACAGAGGAATCTGGGTATTCCAGGGCATGAATCACAAGAAGCTTGCAGGTACTGCAAGTAACTAGGATGCTAACAGAATGTTTTATAGAGCATCAGTGAAACTAATCTCAAGTACTATGTATTGGTCTCATTATTTAAGAAAGGATGCAAATATATTGAAATCAGCTCAGAGAAATTTACTTAGACTTATACATGGAATGGGTGGGCTCACTTATGAGGGAAATTTGGACAGACTATGTTTGTACGATTGGAATTTAGAGTCAAAAAGTGTAGTGCTGGAAAAGCACAGCAGGTCAGGCAGCATCCAAGAGTCATTGAAGCAGAAGATACAATGTTTCAGGCAGAAGCCCTTAATCAGCAATGCTCCTCGAATGCTGCCTGACCTGCTGTGCTTTTCCAGTGCCACACTTTTTGACTCTGATCACCAGCATCTGCAGTCGTCACTTCCTCCTAGCCACTGGAATTTAGAAGAGCACAAGACAACTTGATTGAACATACAATATCTTGAGGGTACATAACAGGATGGATGTGGCAAAGATGTTTCCTCTTTTGGGAGAATCTATATCTAAGGGTCACTATTTGAAAATAAAGCATTACTCATTTAAGACAGTGATAGGGAAAAATGGTTTTTCTCAGAGGGTTATGAATCTTTGGAACTCTCCTCCTCGAAAGGCCATGGAAGCAGAATATTTGAATAGTTTTAGGCAGAGGGGAATAGTTGCTTGATAGTAAGGGGTTGGAAGAAATAAGGGTTTGTGGTTATAATCAGGAGTCATGATTTTGTTGAATTGTCACAGGACCACTCCTCTTAACATATGTTTACATATATTTACTTCAACTAGAACTGAATGCATTTTAGACCTTCTCCTAAAACTCTCCAATCATAAAGGATATTTTACAAAAAAAATTACATCCCAATTTAATTCCATTTTACACACAAAATGAAACCACTAACATTGGCACTAATGTCACAGTCTAAATGAAAGGAAGTATTACAAATCTTTTATTCACTGTCTGAACAGATAGAACATTCCCAGCTGTAAAAGCACACATCAACTCAGTTATGAGTTATTAAGGTCACAGTGAAGTGCTTTGTGGAAGATTGTGCCAATAAGCAATTTTCCTTCATAAGCAATGGCAACTGATGAGCCTTGGAGAACAGAGTCATTGTTCAGATACACTTGGGTCACTTTTGGGTTCTCAGATAGAATGTTTTCGATTTTTATTACCTGTAAATAAAGATAAAAGTTTATTTAACCAAAACAACTCTCCATACATTGTAGCCCACTGAAAACAAAAACTGTTTTTCTAGGTGATGCCATTACCTAGCTGAAACGTGGCTCTTCTAATTTTAATAGGCATGTAAGTACATATTGTTTTCTTCAGTTCAAGATTATTTAAGTGCAGCTAAATGTTTGTCAAACAGAATTCATTGTTCCTCATTGAACACTTGTTTAAAACATCACTTCTACATAGACTTACTTTTAAATTATTTTAATCTATTTTACTCAGATTTGAATAATCTTTAAAACAAATGCAGATAAACATTTACTAGAGAAGCTCTTTCATTGTAATATTTATATATTATTGCCAAGGGGTTCCTATGGCATGGTGGTTGCGCCCTCACCTCTCAGCCAGGGAGCCCAGGTTCAAATGCCATTTGTTTAATTAGTATCATTACATGCCTGGGTCATATGTCACACGACACCGGGTTATAGTCCAAGTTTATTTGCAATCACAACCTTTCGGAGCACAGCTCCTTCATCAGGTGAAGAAGCAGTCTTCCAAAAGCTTGTGATGTCAAATAAACCAGTTGGACAATAACCTGGTGTTGTGTGACTTTTGACCTTGTCCACTCCAGTCCAACACCAGTCCTTCCATGTCATTACATGTCTGAACTATTAGAAATATATAGAATAATGCCAATATACTGTAAATTTTTAAATAAA
Source organism: Chiloscyllium plagiosum (assembly GCF_004010195.1). Taxonomy (NCBI): domain Eukaryota; kingdom Metazoa; phylum Chordata; class Chondrichthyes; order Orectolobiformes; family Hemiscylliidae; genus Chiloscyllium; species Chiloscyllium plagiosum. Next base: position 41,950,246 of record NC_057714.1, on the reverse strand, counting down.
TAGAGACAAAATATCAGGATTGGTTTATATTTTGCAACTTCAGAGGTGTGAGTTCTTAGCACAAGATTTATTTTAATATTTATAGACCTGAAGCAGGGAATACAACTATAGGTATATTGAACTGTTCAGCATGGCAGATGCTACGAAGGTAGCATCCACTGATTGAGAATAATTTAAAACTAAAGCAATTCAACTCATCAGAAAGAAAATTACATTTTTCTCAACATTTACATAACTAACCTCAGATCCTAGGCCATTTTCAGGCTGGTAAAAGAATATTTTCCAGCTATTGGGACAACACCCAACCCACACATCTCCAGTCTTGGGATCCACCTCCAGATTGTCTGGTATAGTTTCCAAATGCACAACCTTCACAGAGAGTAACCAACATTAAGATTAATGTGACAACTTCAAGTTTGATATTAAGCATTGTTGTATATTTCAGGCTTAAATGATTTGTGACGGTCTCATACGAGTCCCTGTGAACACCAAATTAATCTAAACTAATTTAACAGATGTCAACTTGGTAAAAAGAAATTATTTCATTGTGCTAATAGTGAGTGGAATTTTGTGCAGTTGTCATAAACTGATCAGTACTGATTGTAATTTCGAGCTTTACATTGTATGCCATTACTGGCCAAAGCTTCAACTAAAACAATACCTTGTGTGAAATCCAATTCTAACCAGGGAAATGTTTTCTTAAACACGAGGTAACATCATCATTTTAGAATGTTTGACCCTTGCATTGAAAAACATGAAACCATTCAATCTAAATCTGCAGTCTCCCTGCCTGCTTACCTCCCATCATATTTTCACCTGAGCTACTTATCTTTTTTATCATTTTCCCCATCTTTCCTGCACTCTTCATCACCCAATATAATTAAGTTCCCAAGCCTGATGTATCTCAACAGTGTCTCACTATTTGCAACCATTTCAGAACGCTACAGGAAGGATAGAAAGGGAGGCAAAAGAGGAGGGGGAGTGGCATTTTTGATAAGGGATTGCATTATAGCTGTGCTAAGGGAGGATATTCCCAGAAATACATCCAAGGAAGTTATTTGGGTGGAACTGAGAAATACGAAAGGGATGATCACCTTATTGGGATTGTATTATAGATCCCCCAATAGTCAGAGGAAAATTGAGAAACAAACTTGTAAGGAGATCTCAGCTATCTGTAAGAGTAATAGGGTGGTTATGGTAGGGGATTTTAACTTTCCAAACATCAACTGGGACTGCCATAGTGTTAAAGGTTTAGATGGAGAGGAATTTCTTAAGTGTGTACAAGACAATTTTCTGATTCAGTATGTGGATGTACCTACTAGAGAAGGTGCAAAACGTGACCTACTCGTGGGAAATAAGGCAGGGCAGGTGACTGAGGTATCAGTGGGGGAGCACTTTGGGGCCAGAGACCATAATTCTATTCGTTTTAAAATAGTGATGGAAAAGGACAGACCAGATCTAAA
>NC_057714.1:41937519-41946665 GCF_004010195.1 Chiloscyllium plagiosum | reverse complement strand
GTGAGAGAGGAACGATATAAAAGAGACCTAAGGGGCAACCTTTTCACGCAGAGGGTGGTACGTGTATGGAATGAGCTGCCAGAGGAAGTGGTGGAGGCTGGTACAATTGTAACATTTAAGAGGCATTTGGATGGTATATGAATAGGAAGGGTTTGGAGGGATATGGGCCGGGTGCTGGCAGGAAGGACTAGATTGGGTTGGGATATCTGGTCGGCATGGACAGGTTGGACCGAAGGGTCTGTTTCCATGCTGTACATCTCTATGACTGTATGACTCTATAACCTACAACTGAATCTGCATCTGCACTTCACTCCATTTATTTCTCACATTCCATGGATAGAATTATACCCTGTCCCATTAGTCAGTTTGAAAATGTTCTGATCAGGATGTAAAATCCCGGAGGAGATCTACTCACACATATTCCTGCCCAATTTCACCAGTGTCAAGATTGGCATCAGGCAGTCTGCCCATCAGCCATTGATACCCTGAAGTGGAAAAATAGCCTCAGCTTGTTGTCACCAGAATTGAGCCAGTCGTTAAAGTCAACGGTAAGTTTCCCCATATAGGCATGGACTAGTCCCTCCTTCAGAGCCCCAGACCTGCACCCCTCTCAATGCTCTCAAACCCTGGTGGCCCCTCTTTTCCCCGAGCTCATCAGGACCTGCCAACTTGCTATCCAGACAGACTACAGTCATCTCTATGGCTTGATACAATGGTATTCGCCTCCTCAAGCCCTAAATACAGTACCAGCAGTGCCCACCATTCCCAGTGGCACTACCAGTATTGGAGAATTGCCAGCAGTTGTGATTAATGAGCAGCTATGGCACAGCAGTTCCTGGTCCTGAGGGGCAGATCTCCAAGATCTACTGATTGGCTACAGGGTAGGCTCCTTCCTTAGGTGGGCTTCCTCTGCCATCTTGCCAGCTGAGAGCTCGGGACCATGCCATTACTAAAATCCTGCCCTATGTATTTAAGTGGTGCATTAACTCCAATGTCTTACACGTTTCCTATTTCTTATGCATCAACCCCTTTACATATTTTAGTTTTTCCTTTATCTTTAGTGTCTAAGTTACAATTTCTGACTGTTACCATATTCTCTTCCATCTCTTCAGTTATGAAACTATTCCACATTATCCATGTGAACTCCCCTAACCATTTACTAGAATAGCAATTTCAAACTGCACAGTAAAATTTCATCCAGATGATAGATTGCACTTTTTGACACAAAAATGTTGACTACATTGAGAGGCAATGTTAAAACAGCATTCAGTGACCTTGACCGATTCTAATAATTATTTCAAATCCTTACCTTCACTGGAGTCAGAGTATTGTTCAGATTTATTTCCATAATATGGATTTTACGGGCAAAAGTTTCTGCAATATAGATATATCTGAAATTCAAAGAATATGATTACATTAGAGAAGATAATTCTTTTTCAAACTTTTTAAATTGTTAATCACCATATATTGAAATTATGTAGTCTATGAGAAAAACGTTGGAGCAATTCCAGTGACCCTTCACTCCACAAATGCTGTGTTTCTCCAGCACCTCCTGCTTTTGTTTCAGATCTTCACTATCTTCAGCTGTTAATATTCTGTGAGTCACGTGGGGATGCTTCCTGTTTCTGTTCTCTAAACTACAGGAAAGACATTCGGACTGGTGCAAGGGAAAACTGAAAAGACAGCAACTAAGAATGTGGAAGACCAAAATGTTGCAACTTTGCAAAGAGTGAATAATACTTTTTATTAACTGCCAATGAACAGATGCACATGCTTAGTACTTGGAGCAGAAGGATAAGTAAAGAATTTCGATATTCCTCTTTTTAAATCTACTGAGACTAAACGAATCAAGGGACATTTTTCTATTCCATCAAAAATGTCCTACATAACACAGTTTATCATCACCAGCAGATGACGAGAGGAAAGTGAGCAGATCAATGGAAAATAAGTACCAACAAAGACAAATATGAAGGACCACCTTTTGTGGAAAAGAACTAAATTGACTATATAGTAAATAGTAAAACACTCAACTATACAGGAACAAAGCCACCTACGTATACAAATGTCAACACGCTGATTACACTGGCATCATGGTTATGGTACTGCATTGTAATTTGGAGACAAAATAATGATTCAAGCTGAGCAATTACAGCTGCTAATCTGGTTTTACAGCTGATGGGAGAGAACCAAATGAGAAAGTCGTCAACTTAAGCACATCCTCCCCAGTCTACCTGTAACCGTTCCATCAATCCATGACATTATTTGTAGAGTCATATAAAGATGTATAGCACGGAAATAGACTCTTTGGTCCAACACGTCCATGCCGACCATATATCCCAACCTAATCTAGTCCCATTTGCCAGCACTTGGCCCATATCCCTCTCAACCCTTCTTATTCATATGCTGATCCAGATGCCTTTTAAATGTTGCAATTGTACCAGCCTTCACCACTTCCTCTGGTAGCTCATTTCACACATGTACCACCTCTGCATAGAAATGTTGCCTCTTAGGTCCATTTTATATCTTTCCTCGCTCACACTAAAACTATGCCCTCTAATTCTGGACTCTCCCACCCCAGGGAAAAGACTTTGTCTATTTATGCCATCCATGCCACTCATGATTTCATAAACAAATATGAGGTCATCCGTCAGACTTCAACGCTCCAGGGAAAGCAGCTCCAGCCTATTCAGCCTCTCCCTATAGCTCAAATCCTCCAACCCTGGCAACATCCTTGTAAATCTTTTCTGAACCCTTTCAACTTTCACAACATCCTTCCAATAGGAAAGAGACCAGGATTGTACGCAATACTCCAAAAGAGGCCTAACCAATGTCCTGTACAGCCACAACATGACCTCCCAACTCCTGTACTCAATACTCTGATCAATAAAGGAAAGCATACCAAACGCCTTTTTCACTATCCTATCTACCTGCGACTCCGCTTTCAAGGAGCTATGAACCTGCATTCCAAAGTCTCTTTGTTTATTAACACTCCCTAGGACCTTACCATTAAGTGTATAAGTCCTGCTAAGATTTGCTTTCCCAAAATGCAGCACCTCGTATTTATCTAAATTAAATGCCATCTGCCACTCCTCAGCCCATTGGCCCATCTGATCAAGGTCCCGTTGTAATCTGAGGTAAACTTCTTCGCTGTCCACTACACCTCCAATTTTGGTGTCATCTGCAAACTTACTAACTATACCTCCTATGTTCATTTATATAAATAATGAAAAGATGTGGTTTTTCCAAATGGCTAGTTCTCCCTGTATTCCATGAGATCTAACCTTGCAAACCTCCCATGGGGAACCTTGTCAAATGCCTTACTGAAGTTCATATAGATCATGTCCACTGCTCTGCCCTCATCAATCCTCTTTGTTACTTCTTCAAAAAACTCAATCAAGTTTGAAAGACATGATTTTCCTATCCCTAATCTGTCTTTGCCTTTCCAAATATTTGTAAATCTGGTCTCTCAGGATTCCCTTCAACAACTTGCCCACCACCAACATCAGACTCACTGGCTTGTCCTTACCACTTTGCTTAAACAATGGTATCACGTTAGCCAATCTCCAGTCTCTGGCACTTCATCTGTATCTATCAATAATACAAATATCTCAGCAAGAATTTACAAGGATGTTGCCAGGGTTGGAGAATTTGAGCTATAGGGAGAGGCTGAAGAGGCTGGGGCTGCTTTCCCTGGAGCGTTGAAGTCTGAATATCCAACCTGCTCAGAGGTTAGTTAAGGAGGAAGTGCCAGATCTTCTTAAGCCATATACCTACAAAGGTAAAATTTACTCGCACAGGGCAGGAGCAGCAGGTAAAGAGGTTACAGTATCAAGAGACACAGGTTCCTCTCAATCTGAGATGCTGCTCAGAGGAGATATGTACTCTGAAGGACTATTGCCAGAGAAGGTGCTAGTAATGGGAATTCACGGTGAGACAAGAAGCACTCAATTATGTAAAGTGAGGTTAGAGTGTCCAGTGAACAGTGGAGAAGTGGTGAGCTCCAGGAATATAATTTGTCCTTGCTAATGATATAGCTGGTTCACAGGTAGGATTGCTGCCTACTGTGGTTGAACAGCCAGTGGAAACTCAGGCAATTGAACTGTTGCAGGACACATATCCTGGGATTTTTTTGGACTGTGTGGTCACAAAGTCACCAGTTGAAACAGGAGAGATCAAAGAGTACAGACAAGAAAGTTGAAGTGGAATTAGCCGAGGCCCTGTTTGATCAGATGGTCAACACAAACCAAGAGCAGCTAGATAGCAATGCAGATATCTTAAGATCAGGTAAATTACCAGAACTACAGCAGAAAAACGAAAATTTAAAGTAATTGTATCAAAATACATGCAAAAAAAATAATCCGAATGTATTCCTGATTTTGTTTATCTTAAAAATGATGTCTTAAGTGAGGAAATGGAGACCATCACATATTCAAGCAGATGAGAAATGATCAGAAATTCATCAAGTTGTATTGCCAGTAGGTTATAGAATGGAGGTGTTGCAAGTTGCACATGAGTTACCGCTAGGAGGTCATTTACGAGTGAGAAAAACTCAAGCTAAAATACAAGAACATTTTTACTGGCCTGGACTGCATAAGGATGTAGTTGAATTTTGACAGACATGTCATACATATCAGGTAATTGGAAAACCACAGGCATAATAAAGCTTGCACTTCTTATATCCTTGCATTTGAGGAGTGTTTTACAAGAGTCTTAATTGATTGCGTAGGCCCCCTAACTAAAACAAAAAGTAGGAATCAGTATTTGTTAACAATGATGAATGTGTCCATTAGATTTCCAGAGGCTATCTCATTACGCAATATCACAGCTAAAAGGATTGGAGAGGAGTTGATCAAATTTTTCACTAGGTACAGACTACCCACCGAGATACAATCAGACCAAAGGTCAAACTTGACATCAAAATTATTCAAGGAAGGTTTGGACAGCTTAGGAATAAAACAATTCAAATCTACTGCGTACCAACCAGAATCACAGGGAGCACTAGAGAGATGGCATTAAAAAACCACGTTGAGGACTTATAGTCAAGGCTATCCAGATGACTGGGAAAAGGAATAAGGCACAAATTACCTACTGTGGTAGAAAAGCCAGTGGAAACTCAGGCAACTGAACTGTTGCAGGACACATATCCTGGGATTTTTCTGGACTGCGCTTTTGTGCTTTTTGTGCTTTTTGCAATCAGAGATGCACCAAAAGAATCAACCAAATTCAGTCCATTTGAAATAGTTTTTGCACATGAAGTGAGAGGACTGCTAAAATTGATTAAGGAGAAATTAGTAAGTCAGAATTCAGAGACCATCCAGATGATGTGTCAAATTTTCAGGAAAGATTAAATACAGTGAGGGAATTGGCTACACAGCATTTAAAAGTATCACAGCATACAATGAAACAGGAAGCAGATAAGAACTCAAAAACTCACAATTTTGCTCTCAGAGAAGATGTTAATGTTACTTTCAGTGATAGGTGAATGTTTAGTGGACCTTATCAAGTTGAAGGAAATTGAGTAAGGGGAGCTATTTGATAAGGACTCCAGACAGAAGCAAATCTCACAGAGTGCATCATGTGGATATGTTCAAAAGGTATTTCGACAGGGAAGGAAAGCCAAAGGAGACTTTGGGGAAGAGGGAAGAACGATGTTCAGAGGATTTTTTTTTAGATTACTTACAGTGTGCAAACAGGCCCTTCGGCCGAACAAGTCCACACCGACCCGCAATCCACCCAGACCCATTCCCTTACATTTACCCCTTCACCTAACACTAAGGGCAATTTAGCATGGCCAATCCACCTAACCTGCACATTTTTGGTCTGTGGGAGGAAACACACGCAGACACGGGGAGAACGTGCAAACTCCACACAGTCAGTCGCCTGGCCGGGAATTGAACCCGGGTCTCTGGCGCTGTGAGGCAGCAGTGCTAACCACTGTGCCACCCACGGGCATTCCTCAAATTAAACTGGACAATGAGGAAGTTATCAAAAATCAGGATAATAAGTTGAGTTATCTTCTACAAGAAAATCAAAATGACCTAAAAGAGTTATTGCAATCACTTGGGGAGCTATATGGAAATAAGCTGAGATAGGAGATCCTGTTCCGATTGAGCAACATCCTTACAGGCATAACCTTCTAAAGTTGGCACAGGTTCAAAAGGAGATTGAACGCATGCTCCAAGACAACATAATTGAAGTGAGTTACAGTGACTGAAGCTCACCCATAGTAATGGTGCCAAAACCAGATGGTACCCAGCAGTTATATTTGGACTATTGCAAAGTCAATGCAGTTATAAAGACTGATTCATATTCGATTCAGAGTTTGGAAGACTGTTGAAAAGGTGGGATTGCATATTTCTAAGTTGGAATTGCTCAGAGGATACTGGCAGATACCTTTGTCAAGAAACAGCAATGGCAGTTTCAGCTTTTGTAACACCAAATGGACCGTATCAGCTTAAAGTCATGCCATTTGGTATGAAAAATGCAGCAGCCACATTTCAGAGATTAACCAATAAGGTCATTGCCAGACCACCGAATTGTGTCATACATAAAGATAATCCTGGTGATTTTTAGTCACACTTGGAAGGAATATTTGCGACATTAATCGGACTTGCTTGATCGACTTCGGAAGGCAGGCTTGGTGATAAACCTGGCTAAAAGTGATTTTGCCAAAGCCCAAGTCACCCTCCTGGGCCATGTTATTGAACTTGGACAAACGGCCCCACAGAATACAAAAACAAAGGTAATTGGGCAGTTTCCCATACCGTCGACAGAAAGAGTAGTATCATGGTTCCTGGGATTGAGTGGATTTTATCAAAACTTTACACCAAATTTTAGCAGTGTGGCTGCTCCACTCAATGAATTGTTAAAGAAAGGCAAGAGGTTTCAGTGGACAGCGGACTGTCAGAAGGTATTTAACAGCCTGAAAGCTGTGTTAACCACTGCCCCAATATTAGCCACACCGAATTACACAAAGCCTTTGAAAGTGGTTATCGATGCTCGTGATGTAGTATCAGTGCTCTGTTCCTGCAAGAAGATGAAGAGAAGATAGGAAGACCTATCAGGTATTTCTCCAGGAAATTGAACATACGTCAGCAGAAATATTCGACAGTTGAGAAAGAAAATTTGAGCTTGGTGTTGGCATTATAACATTTCATTTAGGATGGTCAGAGATGATATCACAGCTGTGTTAAAGAAGGACACTATGGAGGGCTTGAGCAGTGAGGCATTATGGGTGGAGCTGAAAAATAAAAAGGGTGCAGTTACTTTGATGGGGCTGTATTACAGGCCTCCCAACAGTGAGCATGAGGTTAAAGAACAAATAGGTAAACAGATTATGTAAAGGTGTAGAGGCAACAGGGTGGTGGTGATGGGAGATTTTAATTTTCCCAACATTGATTGTGATACACTTCGCGTCAGAGGTCTGGATGGGGCAGAATTTATGAGGAGCATCCAGGAGAGTTTTCTAGAGCAGTATGTCAATATTCTGACAAGGGAAGGAGCCATACTGGACCTGTTGTTGGGGAAGGAGCCAGGCCAGGTGATAGAAGTTTTAGTAGGGGATTTCTTTGGGAATAGTGCCCACAATTCTGTATGTTTTAGAATACTCGTAGGCAAAGATGAGAGTAATCCTAAGGGATGAGTACTAAACTAGGCCAAGGCCAATCATATCAAAATTAGGCAGGAGCTGGGAAATGTGGATTGGACGCAGCTATTTGAAGGAAAGTCCACATTTGATATGTGGGAGGATTTCAAAGATAGTGCAGAGTAGGCATGTCCTTCTGAAAACAAGGGATAGGAAAGGCAAGATTCGTGAACTGTAGATGACAGGAGAAATCGTGCGACTAGCCAAGAGGAAAAGGAAAGCGTACATAAGGTCCAGGCAGCTAAAACAGAACGGGTCTTGGAAGAATATCGGGAGAGTATGACCAATCTTAAATGAGGAATCAAGTGGGCTAAAAGGGATCATGAAATAATTTTAGAGAGCAGAATTAAGGAGAATCCCAAGGCCTTTTATTCTTACATAAGAAGCAAAAAGGGTAACTAGAGAAATGATTGGTCCACTAAAGGGTAAGGAAGGAAGGCTGTGTGTTGAACCTGAGAAAATAGGTGAGATTACTTTGCATCAGTGTTCACTGAGGAACGGGAGGTGACAATTGCTGAGATTAGAGATAGAAGTTTGTTTACTCTGGATCATGCTGACATAAGGAGGGAAGATATGTTGGGTAGACTGAAGGATATTAAGGTGGACAAATCCCACGGACCAGATGGGATCTATCCCAGGTTGCTGAGGGAGGCGAGAGAGGAAATAACTAGGGCCCTGACAGATATCTTTGTGGCATCCTTAAACACAGGTGAGGTGCTGGAGGACTGGAGAGTTGTTCATGTTGTCCCCCTGTACAAGAAGGGTGGTAGGGATATTCCGGGTAACTACAGACCAGTGAGCCTGACGTCCGTGGTGGGAAAGTTGCTGGAGAAGGTTCTGTGGGATAAATCTATTTATATTTGGAAAAGAATGGGCTTATCAGTGATAGGCAACATGGTTTTGTGCGGGGTAGATTGTGCCTTACCAATTTAGTACAGTTCTTTGAGGAAGTCAGCAAATTGATAGATTAAGGAAAGGCTGTAGATGTCATATACATGGACTTTAGTAAGGCATTTGGTAAGGTTCCCCATAGTAAACTAATGAAGTCACATGGTGTGCAGCGTGTTCTCACTAGGTGATAAAGAACTAGTTGAGCAACAGGAGACAGAGAGTAGTTGAAGGGAGTTTCTCGAAATGGAGAAAGGTTCCACAGGAGTCAGTGTTGGGCTACTGTTGATTTTAATATACATAAATGATCTGGAAGAGGACATTGGTGGTCTGATCAGTAAGTTTGCAGATGACACGAAGATTGGTGGAGTTGCAGAAAGCATAGGGGACTGTCAGAGAATACAGGAGGATATAGATAGACTTGAGAGTTGGGTGGAAAAGTGGCAGATGGAGTTCAATCCAGGCAAATGTAAGGTGATGTATTTTGGGAAGTCTAATTCGAGAGCGAACTATAATGTAAACGGAAGAGCCTTGGGAAAAGTTGATGAGCAGAGAGATCTGGGAGTTCAGGTCCATTTTACCCTGAAGGTTGCTGCACAGGTGGATAGAGTGG
>NC_057714.1:41895308-41937420 GCF_004010195.1 Chiloscyllium plagiosum | reverse complement strand
ATTACCAAAAGGATGTGGACGCTTTGGAGAGGGTGCAGAGAAGGTTTATGAGGATGTTGCCTGGTATAGAAGGTGCAAGCTATGAAGAGAGGTTGAGTAGGTTAGGATTGTTTTCGTTAGAAAAAAGGAGATTGAGGTGGGGACCTGATTGAGGTCTACAAAATCATGAAGAGTATAGACAGGGTAGAGAGAGATAAGCTTTTTCCCAGGGTGAGGGATTCAATAACAAGAGGTCACGCGTTCAAGGTGAGAGGTGAAAAGTTTAAAGGGGACATAAGCGGCAAGTACTTTACACAGATGGTGGCAGGTGCCTGGAATGCGTTGCCAGCAGAGGTAGTAGAGGCAGGCACGGTAGATTCATTTAAGCTGTGCCTGGACAGATGCACGAGTAGATGGGGAGCAGAGGGATACAGATGCTTAGGAATTAAGCTATAGATTTAGACAGTGGATTTGGATCGGCTCAGGCTTGGAGGGCCAAAGGGCCTGTTCCTGGGCTGTAAATTTTCTTTGTTCTTTATATACAGTGATTATAACCCACTGAAGTTTGTGGAGAAATTTAAGGACAAAAATTCCAGACTGTTTAAATTGAGCTTGTTGTTACAGCCATTCAATCTGAAAACTGTGCATGTGGCAGGATGAGAAAACATGATTGCTGACGCATTGTGGAGACTTGAATGAGAAACGGTGGCATCGGTGGCAGGAGTAAAACAGATTGACCCAAAATGTAGTAGTGCATGTTTGTACGATCATTTTCAATGTAAGGTATATGTGTGTTGTACAGTCCTAACAGTTTAAGATTAAGGGGTTTTAAAATGAAGCCATCTTTGGATATTGATGGCTTTTTTTTTTGAGGGGGGAGGTATGATGAAGCTCCTCCTTTAACAACGTTACACTGTCTTTGTTTTTTTTCAGAAGGTCATAAAAGTAAATGTTCTGAAATGTCAGGGCTTGGATGTGTTTTAGGGCCAATTTGATTATAGCTAACAGATACTGCCTCAGGCAAAAGGCTTTTACATTTTTTAAAATTGTACGATGAAAGGGGAGTGGCCAGTTCGCCCAGCTCAGCTTTTCTCTGATTTGACTTTTTTTGGCAGTCTGGCTATTCACTGAAAGCAGTCAAGTGTTAAACAGTTACAGGGAAAAGGGTTTTCCATGCTGCCATCTCTCTCTCTCTCCTTCAAGACCCTGTTTTCAATTTTATCTTTTGTGCCAAGGGTTATTTATAGGGATTGCAAGTACGGGGAACAGCATCATTAAGCTGGGATGATCTGTTGGGTTTTTCAATAGGTTAAGTTATTCTGTATTCTGATCTCTTTTGTTTGTGTTTCATTCAGTAATCTTGTAAATAAATTTCATTTTGTTTAAAGCTAAGTAGTTTGACCAGCTGCATCATTCCTGGAATATCTGCTTTACACCTGCTTAAAACAACGAGCAAAGTTAGGGTCTGGTCTACTTTCTTGAAATGTTTTGAGGGGGTCTGGCCTGCTCCATAACTCCAGATAGAGCAGATAGGGGGAAGCTGTTTTTCCTCTGGCAAATGATGTGGATAGTAGTAAGCTTTGTAACTAAAGTTTTTAAAAACATTCTGCGATTTATATATGAAAGAATTGAAACCAACATGGTCATTCTAGAAAATGAGAGACTCAACAAACAATCCAAGTTTTTATCAATATATAATTTCAGTTTCATCACACTCTAAACTTTTGCTATAAATTCAGTGTCTTACAATCTTATTCTCCACAAGCACCTGATGTTGGACCAGTGCTCCAAAAGCTAGTGCTTCCAATTAAACCTGTTGGACTATAACCTGGTGTTGTGTGATTTTTCATTTTGTACACTCTAGTCCAACATCGGCGACTCCAAATCATAGTTGAATCTAAACTGGGCAATTACAGGGTCAATACAATCACCAGAGATCAAACTGCTGTAGTTGAAAATCTCAAGTTGTCCTTCTGTACTTCTCCACAAGGTGGCTTGTGAGATTGGCGATAGCATGTATTATTCATAAAATAATGGCAAGAACAGGAATGGCATTAGTCAAAGTCCAGGAATGTTTTGCCAACTGTTTTTGTTATTCATTAGAATTATATGTAAATAATCTTGCTTGCTGTACCTGAGTTCAGAGTTTGAGGATGTTCAGAGCTAAGAAAGACTTGCACAGTCAGGAGTGAAGAAAGATGAATTTCAAGAGACTTTAGGGACAGAGCGTATGGGACTTAGAAAGCAATCAGAGTTTCAATCCCTTTTGCTGCCTGCTTGTAATAGGGCTCTGATTTCAGCCATCTTAGATTTCAAACGTGTTATTAGTCCCACAACAACTTCATTATTTCATCACTCATCATGAGGAATTACTATGCACTATCAAACTGAAGATTTCCCCACTCTGATTCAGTCTCCCAGCCTATCTTGCCACTAACCTCATTATGTGTGTGTCTCTCTCTCTCTCTCTCTCCCTCCCTCCCTCTCTCTGGTGCACTGTCTATTTCTGCTGCTTGTAAGCAGCTCTTAGAATAACATAGGAAAAAATGAGGTCACACCTCCAACACTAGATATCCTGCACTGGGAAGCCCAACATCCTGTTCCACCACACACCCTGTAGAATTCTTGGAAAGTAGGACAGTTTGCAGTGGATACAGAAAACTGCACTTGCGACACAGCTTGCTTGCTTTCTGTCAACTGGCTACTGAACCAATACAGATAGCTGCATCTAATACTTTCAGGTGATGTTATCCAGCTGCAATGGCTTCAGCATTTCTGATACCTTTAATAGTGTGTCAATATCATGACTCATTTTCTCCAAAGAAAATAGTTTTAGAAGGTTTTGATTGGCATCAGCACAAGGAATTAGTGCCATTATTTCTTCAGACAGTGCAGCTTCTGAAAAATCACAGCCCTTTTCTTAATCACAGCACCTGCTGAGGAATTGCTTGTGGTTGTCTGTAAGCCATTACTCCAACCACTGTAATAGGGAGATCAAGTTTTACACCAATATTGATCTGACTCAGACAGACCCAAAATGTTGACTCAATGTAGCCTCTTGTTTCCAATGAGCATGATTGTTTTCTTTGTCATAACTATATCCTTTGTTCATAAAGGCTAAATTTGGATATGACATCTGTGTCCCCCTAATTCATGCTGAAAATTTGGTGATCATTCTATGTTTCTTGCAGACATGGTTAATTTTTAAGCGATTTGTAACCATTCTTCACCATGGAGAGATTCAACAATTCTCACCCCTCTCTTTTTGTTGGCTCAGTTCAGGTTTTTGCCATTTTCTAGTGGCATTAGTTTGCCATTTTATGTATTTTTTTGTTCTTTGAATGGGAACTACACCCATGGATCTATCAATGACCCTCCAGTTTTTTTCTGCTTGAATTGAATGTGACTATATCACACAACCCTGAATTGATTTGTACTCTCACTTGCCACCCATTTGAGCTACCTCACAAACCAGACATTGGCTATTCTACAAGACACTGCCTTTAGTAGGACTCTGCCTTCTGGGGTTTATGCACCCTTTGCTTGTGGCTCTTCTTATGATGTACACTCACAACAGATCCATCTGTGTGTGTATCTGGGGCCCGTTATGCAAACTTACCAATTATCCAGGCATGGTTTGATAACCTATAAGAAGGTTCCACTTATTTGAAGACTCCAGCTAATATTTACACACATTACAGGAGATCTCAACAGACAAGATGATCCTTGAGATTCAATAACTATTGCAACTCTTAGCAACAGTTGCAACCACTCACACCAATATCTGTTGGTCAATGCTGCTTTACAATCTGGCTTCTTTTTATTATCACTATCAACATCCTGGAACTCCTCCCCAAAAATAATCCAGATGTATCAGCACCACGCATTGCCAGTAGTTCATAAGGCCAATCTCCATCACCCTATCAAAGTTAATGAGGGATAGCAAATAAATGCTGATCTTTCACCCAAGGCCCAGGAAGGAATGTTAAAAGAGAACTTTATGGAATTCAGAATTCCTGGAAGATGGCCAACTCAATTTTCAGAAAAGCAAGATGTAATTATTGTTGATTAAATGTGTTTCAATACAGGAATCTGGATGGATATATGAATAGGAAGGGTTTAGAAGGATATGGGCCAAGTGCTGACAAATGGGACTGGATTAATTTAGGATATCTGGTCAGCATGGATGAGTTGGAGTGAAGGGTCTGCTTCCGTGCTGTACATTTTTATGACTCTATGGTGTGATTCCTTAAAAATGCAAGTGATATAGAACAATTTTTTTACTCTAAGTATAACTATAGGGTACGGAATGGGCAGCATGGTGGCTCAGTGGTTAGCACTACTGCCTCCCAGCTCCAGGGACCCAGGTTCAATTCCTGCCTGGGTGACTGTCTGCGTGACGTTTGTACATTCTCCCCGTGTCTGTGTGGGTTTCCTCCCACAGTCCAAAGATGTGCAGGTCAGGTGAATTGGCCATGCTAAATTGTCCCATAATGTTAGGTGCATTAGTCCGGGGTAAGTGTAGGGTAGGGGAATGGGTCTGCGTGTGTTACTCTTTGGAGGGTCGAAGTGGACCTGTTGGGCTGAAGGGCCTGTTTCCATACTGTAAGTAATCTAAAAGTAAAGCATTATGGCTGAATTTGTATATCAGTCAATAGTTAGGTCTGCTACCAGTGAGATATGTTATTAACAGCATAGGATGAACATTAAAAACAAAGTGTTTATCATCTCTGGGATTAATGAAGAGATGGAAACCTGTAGTTACTCAGAGCGCTTGGAGCTATTAGGAGAATGATTTCAGTGGGAACCTCCTCACTCAGTGTAATTTCAGATAATTCACAGAAACGTCTGAGATTAAACTGCACACAGAAACTCTGCACAAAATTGTTGTTGACAGCATTGAAAATTAAGAGGATATTCAAGAGACTTTTCAAATTCTGAAGGTTTCAAATAGGGTAAATAAATAGAAAAAATATTTTCTACTGATTCAGGTGTATAAAAGATTATCAATTTCAAATATTTACTCAGGGTAATGGGAGAGAGGCTAGCAGAATCTTTTCGCACAAGAAACGAGGTGGAGACCACTACGTATTCATTCCTGAAAATGTTTTCATTTTCAAAGTAGATGCACCAATGGGAGAGACGAGGGATTGGTATTATTTATAGACCGTGCTAATGGACAGTCAACTCAACATAATCAAACCGTATATTCAACAGCAACTTTCAGCACACTTGCAATGTTTGTTTATACAACACACAAGAAGTTATTTTGTTATTACCCTACTGTAATCCCTTTTGGAGTTAACTGATCAATGAGGTAGGTATTCAACAGAGAGGAAATGATTTTGATGAATTTCCATAATTCCTAATATTTAAGAAGATTCTTTAGATGTACACTTGCAATACCAAGGCATACAAGACCATGGGCCAAGTGCTGGAAAATGGGATAACAATAGTTAGGTAATTATTTTTGACTGGTGCAGACCAATGGGCTGAATGGCCTTTTTCTGTGCTGTAGATCTACATGACTGTACAATTGGACCCTCATTTCAAATGTCTGATCAATGTGAATTGCTAAGTAACGAGTCCTGGGGCACACTACAGGGAGACTGAAGTTTGTGCCTGTAGATCACTGCCACATCCAGAACACCATATGCAATTTTGGGTACCTATTTTGAAAAGAGATTTAGGAACTGACTGGAACAATTTCAGGAGTTCAGCACTTCCAAATTATAAATGATCAATACACACAAAGAAACTGTTTGGATGAATGGGTACTGCAGAATTAGTATGTTATTTACCTTCAGTTGTCAGTTCAACATTGGAGAAGGTTGTTAAATCTTTGGCTTTATGAACAGAGGCTGAATATAAAAGCAAGGACGTTTTGTTAGTCCTTCACATAACATGAGTTAGACCCCAACTGGAGTACTGTGGCCAGCTTTAGGCACTAGACACTATACATGAGGATGTCACAGCTAAGAAAGGGTGAAGAGACCGAGGGATTTAAACGTTCTCACACAGTTAGGTTATGGAATGCCCGGCTTGCATGTGTGGGAGGGAGCTTCAACTGATGCATTCAAGAGGGTCTTGAATTATTATTTAAATAGAAACAATGTACAGGGATATAGAGAAAAGGCAGGAGATTAATACAAAGCTGAAACTGCTCAGAGAGCCGATACAGACATGACAGGCTGAATGTACTCTGCACTATAGCAATTCTGAGAGTCTGGGTAAAGATAAGTTAATTAACTATAATCCACATAAAACCACAATCATTTCCTTCCTCTAGTGAGAGAGACATTGGTTATCTGCCTTGAGGGACACCTCAAGCAATGGGGCAAGTTAAGCAGACAGGTTCCATGAAGGATTTCAGTTACGGGAACACTATAGTTATCCTCCTTCAAACTGGGAAGAGCGAGGGCAATGAGAACAAAATGGCAAAACTCAATAGGTCAGGCTGCACCCGCAGAGGTTCACAGCTCTTCATCAAACCTGAAGAAATACAGAAACGTAAGAGAATTAAACTTACTGGAAGGGAGGAGGCTCAGGAGTAACAAAGGAGAAGGACCACGTTAGAGTCATGGCCAGTGGAATCAGTTCTGATAAATGGTCATTATCCAGAAATATTAACTCTATTTCTCTGTACGATGCTTCTAACGTTTGTAGTTCTTATTTCAGATTTTCAGCAGGATTTTCTTTATAAATGCATTTTCAGAAATTTGATATACATTGAATGCAATGAAAGGTTTTAATAAAGAGTAAATAAGGAGAAAGTTTTCCCAGCGAAGTAATCAGTAACAAGAGGACAGAGATTTAAAGGTGATTGACCATATGAACCGGAGAAAACATGAGGAGAAGT
Source organism: Chiloscyllium plagiosum (assembly GCF_004010195.1). Lineage (NCBI taxonomy): Eukaryota > Metazoa > Chordata > Chondrichthyes > Orectolobiformes > Hemiscylliidae > Chiloscyllium > Chiloscyllium plagiosum. Next base: position 41,930,582 of record NC_057714.1, on the reverse strand, counting down.
AAAGAAACTTCCACAGGTTATGATAATCCAATATGCATTATTCATAAGGGCGACTGAATCAGATTCAGGAACCACTTTCAAAAGCAAATTGGGTAGACACACAATGGAAAAAAAATTACAGGAGGAACTACAAGGAAGCGGGACTAATTAAGCTGGGAAAACTACAAGTAAAGCACTTACAGCTAATGCTCAGTATCGCCACAAAAGTGAACAGGTATCATGAGGCACAGATGCAGTAAGGAAAATCAGGGACCATGAAAGTAATTTAAACAGAGGTCCCACAGAGTCATACAACAGGAAACAGGCAGTTTGGTTCAACCGGTCCATGCGAACCATAATCCCAAACTAAACTAATCGCACCTGCCTGCGTTTGTCCCATATCTCTCCAAACATTTCTAATTCATGTACCTATCTAAATGTCTTTTAAATGTTGTATCTGTACCCGCAACCACCACTTTTTTTGGAAGTTCATTCCACACATGAACGAGTCTTGGAGTAAAAGAATTGCCCCTCAAGACTTTTTAAAATCTTTCTCACCTTAAAAATATGCCCTCACCCTGGGGAAAAGACATTTGCCATTCACTTCATCTATACCCCTCATTATTTCATAAACATCTAGAAGGTCACCTCTCAACCTCCTACACTCCAGTGAAAAAAGTCCCAGCCTATTCAGCCTCTCTTTCTAACTCAAACCCTCCATTCCCAGCAACATCCTGTTGAATCTCTTCTGAATCCTATCCAGCTTAGTACCTTTTCTATAACAGGTAGACCAGAACTGGACACAGTACTGCAGAAAAGACCTCACCAATATCCTGTCCAACATCAACCTAACATCCCAAATGGGAAAACACCCAAAACCAGAATTAAAGTAGTGAAGGAGTATGTCTGAACCCTAAGCAGGCAAGGTCTAACAAAAGTAAGTTAATAGGAAAGGTGGGAGATCCATTATAGAACTTGTGTTAAAAGCAGGAAGAATTTATTAAAACTGCTGATAGTGAGAACTATTTGGGGAAAAAAGTAGTGATTAAAACAATGCATTGTTATTAAGGTCACAAGCATTGAGGTTAATCAGGTAACTTGTTAATGAAATGGGAATCATTTATTTAGACTAAAAATAACAGAATTCAACAAGAAAGGCTGTGGAATAAATAAGGGGAAACCTCAATTTTGACCGCAGAAGCTGTTAATCCTCTGACTACACAATACACAGAAAAGCCCTCCAATAGCAGCACAGAGCACTATTACTGCAAAATTAATAACATTGTCGGCAAGGCAAATAAATAATCATATTAGGAAGACATGGCCCCCGAAATAATATTGTCAGCAACATTTAATTTTAAACATAACCAAATAAAACAGTGTTAGGCATCTTAGAGAAAAAAAGAAACCTTAGCATACATACTTTTCACAAAATAGAGACTAATGTAGAACCTGACCATGTTCATACACTTAGCTATACAACTGGGAGTCATTAAGGCATGCAAGAAACAATAGATATTTTTTGAATTACTGAAAAGTTTTGACAATAACTTTAAATTACTTTAGGGGCCAGTGATAGCCCAATGGTATTATCTCTGGACTGAGACCCAGGGACTTTTCTGGGGACCTGGATTTGAATCCTGCCATGGCAGATGGTAGAATTTGAATTCAATGAAAAGTCTGGAATTAAGAGTCTAATGACTATGAATCCATTGTCGATTGTTAGAACAAACCCATCTGGTTCACTAACGTCCTTTAGGGAAGGAATTTGCTATATTCACCATACCTGGACGACATGTGACTCTTAATGCCCTCTGGGCAATTAGGGATAGGCAAAAAATGCTGGCCTCCTGGAGATGCCTTCATCCCGTGAATGAGTAAAAAAAAAAATTCTTAAAAGAACAAGATCTAACAGAAGAGTTCAGCATTTGTGGGAGTCATAGATAATGTTGTTAATAATCTCTATATATTAGTGGAAAATTAGACAACAATATTTTAAAGCCATTGTTCATAAGAGACAGAATTGTTGGAATTGCTATCTTAGTCAAGAGTTATTACAGTCAAAAGAACATTTGATTCTAGAGAAAGCAATACAAGAGGTGATAATACAGTATGCTTTCTAGAGTGAGGCTCGACAGCTTTGCGAGGGATAGTAGTGTTCACCTGTGACATTGAGTCATATGTTCAATCAATGACAACATAGTAACCAGCAAGCCATGGTCAGCTCAAGCAAAAGACCGGCTAGAGTAACAAGAGCACTGGTGCCACTACTTTCTCCACTAGGCCATGGGAACATGTGGGCACAGAGCTGTACATTTTGACAGGAAGTTATATACCACAACAGATGTGGAACACAGCATATCATTTCAGACAACCACAGTTTGCTAATGAGTGTTTCAGCATATTTGTAACCAGTTCTGAATTTAAACATGTCACAAGCCAACAGAGATATCTACAATCATTTGGTAAAGACAAGCACTGGATCCAAGCTACTTTGGAGGAAAAGTGCTGATTTCTACACTGAATTGCTAAATTCATTGAGCGATAGACAGAAAGCTCCATACATTACCCTACCAAAGACTACATGTCTTCATTCACATGCCAAGGGCAAAAGATGTGGATAAGGAACTTTAATAGGAAAATCATGGACATCCAAGAAGTATCAGATCAGTAGCCATAGTAAACTGTTTGTTGAGAAAAGGTTTAGGGAAGCAATCAAAGGAACCTCATCCCCTTGCAGAGCAATACTCCACCACTGTTTGATTGGGATGAACCCAATAAGGACATCACAATGAAAGGGGCTATTATTTCCTCACTGTCAGGATCAGAATTAAAATCAACTATCTTCAACACAAGCATCTGCCAGTCTTCCAAGTCTGATAAGAACACATCACAGGAGAATAGTGAAATTGCAAAATCAGACACTTGGAGGGACAGGAGGTTGTGCTAAATGTAATATGTACAGAATTTTTGATATTAATAATGTAGTAAATAAAAAGCTGTCAGGATGCAGGGTGAGAGGGAAGAGAGAGAGAGAGAGAGAGAGAGAGAATGATGTATAGGCGTGCAAAGTTTAATACTGAGGAGTACCTTAAACCTCCCCCTCCCTCACTATGATGACATTTTAAGGAGCTGGTGGAAGAGTACAGCCTGGGATCTGGAAGGAACATCCAGGGCCTCATTGTAGTCTCTAACAATATTTATCATCTCAGCATAACTTGTATTTGGTTGCTAAAATGCATTAGACCACATATTTGTTCAACACTCTTCTCATTAGTCTAGCAAGTGATTTTCTTGACCACATGCGACCAAGCAGGCTTTGCAGATCTTAACCCTGAAAGACAAATATGGCAGCAAACCTGTCCCATAGTGAGTGTTAGAGTAGGCAGCCTCATACAACACAATAGTCAACAATGAGGATTGCTCATATACTTAAAGACTGTGTGGGCACAATGTCAATTGTTTTCTTGCTGAATTTGAGAATGGGAACATGCAACCTCCTATTAGTTCTGTCTGGTGGGAAGGCAATGCGGCCTGGTTGCTGTGGTAACCACAGGCTTGGGTCAAGTCCTATTGAAAGTTCTCCTTCCCGATAGTCACCTTGGCAATTTTCCAGGTTTGTCTGGCTGAAAGTAAAATGAGGGACAATCATTGTGATTAATAGTTCATTATGAAAGAGATGTTATGATTATCTCTGCCTGGCACAGACTTCCAAATGAAGAAGCCAATGTAACAGGTTAGTATGATTGACTCTTAACACATTTTTACTTCATTGACTGACATGTTGAGGCAATTTCAACATGGACCAAGTATTCAGCCTGATGTAAGCCTCTGAATCACCAATGTACAACCATAATTTACCTATGTTGACCACAGCACAACAACAGGATCTATTAATTTGAAACTTAAGTTTGGTCATTGTGGATGCCAAAGGTCTTCAACTTGATGACAAATAGCTGACTGGTTCCTGTGTAGCTGAACAGCTCATGGTGTAAATAGTACAGGAAGAAGCCCCTCCAAGCACTGAAATGGGAGTTGGTGTCTCTCCCCAATAAAGCAAACCCACAGCTAGTAGGCCTGTTGTTTTCTCCCATCAGCTGCTGTAAGCGGTTGCTTCAACCAATAAGTTGGACTTTTTCATTTGTTAACCAGTCGCTGTCTGCCCCCTGTGAAGAAATAAAAGAACCTAAAGGAAAATCTCAGCGAACTAAAGACCTCGGGTAACAAATGGAACCCCTCCCTCAAATCCTGAGGCCCAATGCCATTGAACTGACAAAAATAACATATTTAAGCTGCAGAATATTTAGTGAGAGGAGCAAGAGTGGGAAATTAGATTGGAACAAATAAATAATAACAAGCAAAATTAGGTATGTAAGATTTTATAAATAATGATACATTAAATTATCTCTGAATTTGAGACTGGGAGCATGCAACCTCCTGTAAGTTCTGTCTGGTGGGAAGCTAACGTGGCCTGGTTGCTGTGGAAACCACAGGCTTGGGTCAAGTCCTATTGAAATCCAAGTCTCAGATTTATTACCAAAAGAGAAAATGCTGGAAAATCTCAGCAGGTCTGGCAGCTGTGACAAAGGGTCAGTTAGACTCAAAACGTCACCTCTTTTCTCTCCTTACAGATGCTGCCAGACCTGCTGAGATTTTCCAGCATTTTCTCTTTTGGTTTCAGATTCCAGCATCCGCAGTAATTTGCTTTTATTATGTCAGATTTATTACCCAAGTACAAAGGGGGGGGGCAGTTAGCTTTGTACAGGCTTGCAGATTCTCAGGCAGTCTGTTTCAGAGAGCCTGGTGACAGGAAGGGTGAAACTGCTGTGTGATGATGCAGGGAGGGTACAGCAGTGAGAGCAGAATGCTGAAGAAAACAAGTCTCCATTTGAGCAGATGGGCTTTGTGGAGATTCACCAGATCATGCTTTGCTGCTAGAAGGCTGGTATGCTGAGGAGCATTGAGGGATTCCTTTCTTTTAAAAGTTTACTTTCAAAGAACTCTGGAAGACTTACCCCGGCATGACAAGAGATCTTGTCAAAATGCCCAGAACAATTTTGTACCATAAAAACAAGACTGCTGTTCTGCTGTGTGTGTGAGGAATGTGTAAACATGCCACGAGATAAAGAATATCTGTTAGTGGTCTAAAGTATTAGTTGTGAAATAAGTAATACTTACTCATTGTTGATTTTAGATTGTTACAGTAAAAGTTTTAAAACTTGAAATCTTGTCATGTCCTTTTAGATGGTCATCAGGAAATCTCACTTTGTAAAGTAATCTAATCATAAGAATGTGGAACAGGAATAAGCAATTCAGCTCCCCCCTCCCCAAGCCTGCTCAGCCATTCAATACCGTCATGACTGATCTCATCTCAGCCACAACTCGTTTCCTGTCTGCTCCCCATACCTCTTTAATCTGTTACTAACTAAAAATCTGTCTATCTCCTCCTTAAATTTATTCAGGGTCCCAGGGTGGGCGGCACGGTGGCACAGTGGTTAGCACTGCTGCCTCACAGTGCCAAAGACCCGGGTTCAATTCCCGCCTCAGGCGACTGACCTTGTGGAGTTTGCACGTTCTCCCCGTGTCTGTGTGGGTTTCCTCCGGGTGCTCCGGTTTCCTCCCACAGTCCAAAGATGTGCAGGTCAGGTGAATTGGCCGTGCTAAATTGCCCATAGTGTTAGGTAAGGGGTAAATGTAGGGGTATGGGTGGGTTGCGCTTCGGCGGGTCGGTGTAGACTTGTTGGGCCGAAGGGCCTGTTTCCACACTGTAAGTAATCTAATCTAATCATAAATTGTACTCACATGGATTCAAAACTCTTTAAGAGAAGTAATTCTTTCTCATCTCTATCATAAATTGCTACCCCTTATCCAAAAACTATGACCCCTTTTTCGAGATTTTCCCAAAAGGGGAAACATTTTTCTACATCTACTCTATCAATCTCCTTCAGCACCTTATATACCCCAACTAAACTGTTTCTCACTCTTCAAAACTCTAGCGGGTTTAGGCTTAATCTACTCAATTTCATCTCATAAGACAAACCTTCCATCTCCAGATTTAAACAAGTGAACCTTCTCTGAACAGCCTTCAATGCAATTACATCCATCCTCAGTAAAGAGGCTGGAACTGTATGCAATACGCCAGATACAGCCTCACCAATGCCATGCACATAATGGTGTATTGGGATCATAATTATACACTGGAAAAGTGGAACCATGATGTCTGGTACTACAAAGATAAAAAGTTCAGCATGATTGAACAGGTTTTACAAAATTGCAAGTCAGCTGGTGTAAGTACTACACAATGTTTTGGCCGTTACAGAGACTGGCCCAAATGTTCACCGATCAATCCCTGTCAAATCTTCTTTTAAATGCATCAAAATTAACTTCACAACACATGTCTTGTCTTTAAATATGCTTTATCAGATAAATTCACTCTTTATTTATCAAAGCAGTGACCTGTGTCAGTAATTTAAGGAACTCTTGTGATTCTGAAGTGTGTACGATAAGGGAAGGAAGTTGCCGTATTTCCTGAGCATATTCTTGGAGATACCTGCAGCATTCACCAATGTTGAAATCGGGAGAGGAGGAAGGTCAAAGCTGATCCACAGTGTTAAGGCAGTCTCCAATATCACAATTATAATAAAGGATTCAATCTTTAATTGGATAATTGTAGGCAGACCTGGCTTTTAATAGGATAGTGTGAAGAAACATCCTGCCCAACTTGGAAAGAAAAGAATGAAAAATGTTGCAACAATTTGGTGGTATTGCAAAACAAGTTAAGCTTCCTTTTTTTATTATTTATTGGATGTGGAAATCACTGCCTGGCCCAGCAATTGTTTCCCATCCCTAACTGCCCTTGAATGGTTTGTTAAGTCATTTCAGAGGGCAGTTATGAGTCAACCACAATGCGGTAGGTCTGGAGTCACATGTAGTCAAAACTGGGTAAGGATAGCAGATTTCTTCCCCGAAGGACAATTTTTTATTTTTACCAGGATCAACGGATGGCTACACTACTTTACCAGCTTTAATTCCAGTTTTTACCCATATGCCCAGAGCTTTTTCCTGGGTTTGTGGGTTATCGGTTCCAGTGATATTACCACTGGGCCACTACCTCCCCAACTCTGAAACTACTACTTCAAGCCCATTTGATATCCTCACGGAAGGGTATCACACTACATTAATATCAAGGGAGCTAGGTTAGGAAATGTACTGGATTCACCACTTGGTAAAAAACGTCAGGAACCTAGCCAATAGGAATCTTGCTTGTCCCACACTCATTTAATGGCTGACTGGAGGCAAACTCTACATCCCTCTAGGGCCAGAGGTCAGCAGCTCTCCAGTACTTCAGACCAGAAGCTGCTGTGTGAGACAATGGATTCAACTGGTCACTGCTCAGAAAGCTGACCAGGAGCTGAGGTGGTGGTTGGGGGGATGGGCAGGAGGAGGAGGAGGAATGCATTGAGACATCATGGGGGTAGTGGACAAACTGGAGGAACAGTAAATATTTGGGTCCTGCCATGGATCCAGGACACTTGTTAAGGAGGGCATCCCTGCCCATTACACAGGTAAATGCCAAGCAGACCACCTGGTGGGCATTAACCCAAGCATTAGTCAAATACTGACAGTGGTGGAATGAAGTGATAAAGTGGGTGTTAGTTGCCCAGTTATAAGACTTAATTGTCGAGAGTGTGGTGCTGAAAAAACACAGCAAGTCTCGCAGCATACAAGGAGCTGGAGAGTTGACGTTTCAGGCAAAAATCCTTCATCAGGAATGAGCATTTCGATTCTCTTGCTTCTCAGATGCTGCCTGACCTGCTGTACTTTTCCAGCACCACACTCTTGACTCTGATCTCTAGCATCTGCAGTCCTCACTTTCATAAAGACTTAATTTGTCCATTCATGGTTAGGCAGCTTGAGACCACTCAGATCATTTGTTTAAAAAGGACAGAAAGTTTGCTTTTCTGAGAATATTAAGTAAACTGAAAGAAAATCTGTATTAAGTCACTGTTTAATGTTGCTTCAATCAATGTTTTGCTATAGTGTTAATCTTATAATAGACACAATATGATCCTTTAACTTTGTGACATTTACTATAAAAATTTGCCACAGACTTCCTGTTTTGGGGTTTACACATGCAACTGTGGCATTTTCTAATACTCTTCCCATTAGGTTTAATGCACCACCATGGGACTATAAGACCATAGCAATAGAAACAGGAGTAGGCCATTTAGTCCCTTGAACCAGTTTCTGCCTTTCAATAGGATCATGGCTTACCAACACTCCTCGCGTTCACTTTCCCAGATTTTCCCCATTGATCAAGAAACTATCTCGGCCTCCACAACACACTATGGCAATGAGTTCCAAAGGCTTTTGTCTCAGTCACTGGCACCGCTCCACTCTGAGTCTATGGCCTCTGGTCCTAGATTCACCTAGACTTGAGGGGAAATCCTCTCAACATTTACCTTGTTTCAAGTCTCTTAAGAATCCAACTGTTTTAATGAGATCACCTCTCATTCTCCAAATTCCAGTGAATAGAGTTCCAGCCTGTTTAATCTGTACTCATAAGTCAATCAATCCCTCCATACCAGGGATAAAGCTCATGAAATTTCTCTGAACTGCCTTAAATGAAATGATAGCTTTCCTTAAATATAGGGACCAAAACTGCTTGCTATGTTCCAGATGTGGCCTCACCAGCACCTTGTGCAGTTGCATTAAGACTTCCCTACTCTTATACTTCAACTCCCTGGAGATAAAGGATGGCATTGTGGCTCAGTGGTTAGCATTGCTACCTCACAGCACCAAGGACCCTGGTTTGATTCCAACCTCAGGCGACTGTCTGTGTGGAATTTGCACATTCTCCCTGTGTCTGTGTGGATTTCCTCCCATAATCCTAACCTGTACAAAGATGGGCAGGTTAGGTGAATTGGCCATGTTAAATTGCCCACAGTGTTCAGGGATATGTAGGTTAGGTTTATTAGTCAGGGGTAAATGTAGAGTAATAGGGGAAATGGGTCAGTGTGGACTTGCTGGGCTGAAGGGCCTGTTTCCACATTGTAGGGAGTCTATATTAAAAAATTCCACCAGCCTTCCTGATTACTTGCTGCAGCTGTGTTCCAGTTTTCCATATTTGTATACAAGTACCCTCAACCCTACTTTTGTGTTGCAACTTTATGCAGTCTTTCTCCATTTAAATACTGTTTTTTGTTTTCCCCTACAAAATGCACAACTTCATGTTTATCCACATTACACTCCATTTGCTATTTTTTTCCACGACTTCCCTAACCTATCATGATCTCTCTATAAACTATTTGTATCCCACTGGGACGTCTTGTGTTGCACCACTTACTACTACCCACCTGCCCCTTGTCTCTGATGCCTTGTGCCACCAACAGAAACTCGTTCATCTGCTCCTCTCCCTGCCATCAGTAAACACACAGGTCCCTGGTCAGAAAAGTAAAATACTGTGAATGCTGGAAATCTGACATTAAAAAAAAGTGCTGCAAAAGCTCAGCAAGTCTGTCAGCAAAAAGAAATAAAGTTAATGTTTTGAGTCCAGCATGGTGTTTTCAGAACAAAGGTCCTTGGAGTTTTTTCCAGCAGGCTGCTTGCACAAAACCAACATTACCATGAGATACAGCCTGGTCACTCTGTAACTAGGTGCTGGTGAGAATACCCACTATAACATTTCACATTTATCTTGTTACACTGAATAGCTTTTAAGCTTTAATTTTAAAAGTTATTTCATTTACAAATGTAGTAGTTTAAGGACATGCACTATTTAAAGATACACTTTAATGGATTTTTCTCTGATAAGACAGACCCAGCAGATCCTAACCACAGCCTTACATTGATTGTAATAGTGAATCGGGTTCGCTTCATGCTGCTTTTCTTTGTTGTCCATATCTGTCACAAGCACAACATTATGCAGGAATTACTGGTATAGTGAATGCTGTTTTACATTACTAGGTGTAGAAAGTAAAGATTCATTTACAAGCAGTTCCCTTGATCACCGCCAGATAAAACTCTCAGAACTTACCTTCCATCAGGGGAAACATTAATCCCATTGGCTAATCGAAATCCCGTTGCCACTTCTTTTACTTCAGAGGGACTGTAGTAAACAACATTGCACCATGACAAGCCGATAAAAAACTCCAAGGCCTGCAGGTGTTCCTGAGCGAAATAATGGTCGTTGGTGGCATAGAATCGGTCAGAGCCTAGTGCAACAATATCATTCACACTGGAAGAGAAATATGAAGAAATTCACTCTCGAAACTGGGGACGTGTTACATACTTTCAATTATACCACAAATAGTTTTGCAATAGTCTTGCAATATTTACAAAGAACAAAATCTCTGACAAAAATACCTAAATTGACTCGGAGGATGTATCTGTACCATTTCACACAGACAGACTGTAGGGAGAGCCATAAATAGATGTAATAGGGAAGAGTATAGACATTTGGCTTTTATATATTTAGTGGGAGACAGCAATTACAGTTGTACCTCTCTTCAGGTTGAATTGCAAAAATAATACCAAACTGCTTTATCCATTAAAACAGAAAATTCTATAAAAGGCCTGTTTCTTTTAATAAAAGGCCTGTTTCTTTTAATAAAGAAACATTGTTAAGATTTGAGCTGGATTAGAGCTGTGGCAGCTTCTGAACAACCACAGAGACAAGGAAAGGGATCGAGCCAAGTGAAGAACAAAAAAAACGGACAGTCTGAGAGAAGGTGGATAGCAGGAAAACTTAAAGGATAAAATCACCATGGTAAGGGCATCAGCAAAAAGGGACAGAATATTCTGCAGTGACAAGCAATTGAACCAGATATTGTGATCATATTGATACTGCTGAGCTTTATGGTTATCTATATGTTCGCCTGTGCAACATGTATCACAGAGACTTGGGTTCTTGTTGAGACAAAAGGTTTTTCACCGTATTGACAACACTAGCTATTCACATGACTACAATATCAGAGTTACACACAATCTAGGTTCTGTACTTACTAATGTTACTGCACATTGTATACACACACACCTGACCAACTGAAAACACTGCACTAACTCCATGACTCCATGACAGAGGAAAGTCTGCCTTGGAAAAGTAAAGGCCTTTCTGGTCTGGAACATATACTATAATACATCCCCCTTTTCCTCTTTAAATAATGGAATCCTCTTTCAATAACATTTACAAGAATGTACATTTACAAATAACCTCAATACACTTAGATAATGCCTTGGTGGAAGAACATGAACAGCTCCAGTCCTCGTACAATTGTCAGGACTTGGTGAGGCAGCTTTTCTCTGCAACTTGGAATCTGTCGTTACAGGTGACTATGTGTAATTTCTCACGAATATATGGTATTGTCTGCTGTGATAACTTCCTTTATCCAAGTAATCCTGTATGATGGTGGTTGATGATATACAGTTCAGAGACGTTGTCTATTTCTTCGCAGGAATTGATCATTTCTCTTCACAAAACATATAACTTTGGTTGGAATCACTTACAGAGCAGCTTTTCATAAACCCATGGGTTGATAGGAAAATCTTAAACTCATGGTTTATCCTGGATCAAGTGGATATCTCTCTGTACACTGGCTAATCATGTTCCTGTATCATTTTCTCCCTTCTAGCCAATAAAGCTCCATGCACATGTGCTTGGGTGTTGAGGGCGACAGTGGGAAAGACTCCCTGTCTCTGTCTCCTAAACACGAGTTGGTGAGGGTAAAACATTTCCTCAAGGATTTAACGTGGCTATCCGAGAAACATGGCAAGTCACTTGATATTTAATGGTTACGAATGTTATGGTATGAACCTTGTGTTCCGAAAGATGATTCAATTGAGAGTGATGGAAAGGGGAGGTGATATCTTGAACATCCCATTTCCTGCACATTTTTTGGAAAGGTGCCCAAGTGTTGGACACAATTTACTGGGGTACACAGAATATACAGAATATGGCAGACAAGGTATCGACACCCACTGCACTAATGGTGTTTCAGATTTGTTGCACAAAAGCGAGTTTGGTGAAATGGTTGTTGAGGGCGGTAGTGTTGACATGTTTCATACAAGTTGCTCAATGTCTTTTGTCAATGCCAGGCCAATATACTGATTTACGTGCCATGACAAACGTTTTAGCTAATCTTTATACCCATGTGACTCATACATATCTCGTCTTACAAGATTTGTTGTAGAGCTTGAAGATTGACCACTTGCTTGGTTTTGAAAATGACCTTCTTGTAGAGTCTGAGTTCATGTCTAATTGACCAGAAAGAATGTTCCAGGTCAGGAACAGTTGAATATGGTCATGTCACTGAGCGGTGATGATTTTTAAGGGCTATTGCAGCTAATCACGCTCTGATGTAACTTTTCAAAACAGCTCTGCTCAGCTCAGACCAACAAGAATGTGACCAATGTTGTTCTCTGAAGCTTTGGTGTTGTGACTGACCTGTTAATTAGCTGATGGGGCCATAATAATGTAGATCTGTACATGCTGGTAAATCAGTGATCATAGCTGGTCCATGTCTTTCAATGATATCAAAGATTTCAGGTGTCCATCCTGCAGATCCACACTGGCATTTACGATGGAGATTACCCACCAGATTAGATGTCAGACCTCTGTGTCTCATGTGGATTGCATCATGCTGTGCAGTTTCCACAGTATATTAAGATGAGCACGAGCACCAGGGTTAACCATGGAATACAATGCAATGTTGTCATTTCCTTTTGGGGTATATCACTTGGATGGAGGTAAAGCCTTCAATTTTTCTGATAGCAACTATGTGGTGTGTCAAATTCACTCGATGTACTGTCTTACTGAGGTCTGTGAGCTGTAATATTGCAGTTAGCTCCCTGACTTCAGTCACGTGCATGCCTGCCATTGGCAGAACTTTGAAAGTTTCTTTGACATTGTTCTGTAGTTGTATCTTGTCTGGGGGCATAAAGAGAAATCTCAAAGAAAAATGTATTGTCTTCTATATTTTCATGTTTAAATTCTGTTTCCTTTAAAAAATGGACAATCTTACATGGCTTTAAAAATGGCCAATTCTGATCACATTATTGTAGTTCTAGGAGTTTCTGGACCTCCTCCATTGTAAAGACTTTCTAAGTGAAGCTGAAACCGCGGCCCTGGAGATGATCTGGATGCTAATACTTTTATAGCTAGCTCATCACCTCCCAATGGAAACTCTAATAAGGGGCCATGCTGTTAGCTTAATGTCATTCAATTGATCCACTATGATGGATCATCAACACCTGAAATGCCTGTCTTTGGCACATGAATGAAATTAGAGCTCGTAGAATTATATACGCAATTCAGAGTTTCTAACCCAGCTGCTGTTTGACCCCCAGAAGAAAAGCAGGACTCCGGGCTGAGTTAGTAGCCTGTCTTGGATGCTCGATTACTGTCTCCAAGTTGCTGGCTGGAAAGAAGTCTGCATTTTGACTGCAGGAAGGAATACTACTGGGCCCAGCTTACTTTGAAATTACTAATTGACTGACCCAAGGACGTTGTAAACTCATACAAACTGATGTTCAACATGCCTGAATTTCTGAAAACATGTCGTTATGATCTCTCTCTCTCTCTTTCACCCCCTGTCAAAGCTTCCTAAATTTCTTGAATTCTTGTCTGTCGGTACCAAGTGGCTAAACGATTCCTCAACATTTTGAAAATTTTGTTAATGAAATCTACTTTGATTTCATTGCGAGAGGTTTATTTCAGGATTTTGTTCAGGGTTTAAACATACAATCTAACACCATTAATTCCAAAATATTCCTTTGTAAATTCAAAACACACAAAAAAACACTCAATATAATACTCACACCAGAATCCCTGTATCTAACACCTTAGTAGGTTTAATTCATTTGTGACTTAAACTTTTAAACTGGAACTGAAGGCAATTCCTTCCTGGAGAAATCACACGCAAGAATTTCAATATACCCAAGTATACCTTAGCTTTAAGTGACCACTTTTGAGTTTTATCCCAATGCTTGTCTGACTCTTCACTCTAAGAACCTAATTTACAGTAAACCTTTCCCCTCTCAGGAACCCCAATCTGTAATGTCATCCCATTCCAAGACCTTCAAAAGACTGCCCTAGTTTCCAGTCTTGGTTGAGCTTCTTTCTGCTGTTTTTCGGCTAACTCACATGCATTAATCTGTACATCTGGACAATTTAGACATGAATTGTTTCTGAGCTGCACTTTTCTTGAAATCATTTGAAGTGATCCTCATACCTCATGTTCACAGGATTTAATCCTTTTGAACTAATATACAGAGAGGCACTCTGCTATGAGTATTATATGAATGATGGTTTGGGAAGCATACAATAAAAGTGGTTTTGCATTTAAAATGTAGAGATATATTTAAATATTTGTGGATGATATGAAACTCAGAGGAATGGCAAACTATAATACAAAACAAATCAACCACAACAGGACATAGATAGACCAGACAAGTAACAGCTGGAATTTAACACAAAGCGTGAGGCAATTTTTTTAATGCATTAAATCCAGACCCAGTTTAAAAAGTCAAGGCAGATGATCTTGAGGTCGGTGTACACAGATTCTTGCAGATGGCAGGACATTTGGAGAGGGTCACTAGCAAGATCATAAAGAATCTTGAACTTCATCAGAAGAACAGTCAAGAATAAACAAGCAAAATTATGCTGAATCTTTACAAAGCTCTTGGTAGACACAATTAGAGTACTGCATTCAGTTCTGGTCACCATACCTTAGAAACAATAATTAAGGGTAAATTGGAAAGGGCCGTTAAGACTGATATGTTTAATTAAAGGAGAACAAGAGAAATTGTTCATATTAGCACAAAGACTCAGGCTCTCAGATACAAACTTTTAGGCAAGTTGCAGGGTGGGTTGGAGAAAGAACATGTTTAAACTACAGGTGATAAATGACCTGGAACTCAATGACTGTTGGTGGAAACAAAGATGGAGACAATCAGTGACTTCTAAATGGAAGTTGGACAGGTGCTGCAGGGAGATGGGCTTGAGGAATAGGGAATAGACTGAGGAAATAGGACAGACTTAACTGTAGCGCTGAATTGATAGGCCAACTAGCCACTGTTTGTGCCATAATGGTTGTATGAATGATGTGTTTTGTTTCTGAAAATGTCAGAAGAAACACCAAATAAAAATTTATCCTCTGAATCATTCTAGAGTTTTAGAACTCAAAATAGAACATGCTCATCATCTCATCTGTTCAATGTCAGTACCACTACACACCTCTAGACAGTTTTCAGCACATACTTGGTCAATTTCTACCTTGAAGTCCAGGGTACTCACTGTCACTTGACCCTGAGTTAGCTTTATTGTCTGTGTCTGGACCAAGTTCTATATGAGATCAAGAGCTGAGTGGCCCTCGCAGAATCCGAAGTGAGCAGGTTATTACTCTCAAATGCTGCTTGATAGCATTGTTAATGACACCTTCTATCACTTTACTCATGATTGACTGTCACTTGACCCTGAGTTAGTTTTATTGTCTGTGTCTGGACCAAGTTCTAAATGAGATCAAGAGCTGAGTGGCCCTCGCAGAATCCGAAGTGAGCAGGTTATTACTCTCGAAATGTTGCTTGATAGCATTGTTAATGACACCTTCTATCACTTTACTCATGATTGACAGTAAAATGATGTGGCAGTCATTGTCTGGGTTGGATTTGTCCAGTTTTTTTTGTGGGTGGTACATATTTTGGTAATTTTCCACAATGCTAGAGAGATGCCAGTGTTGTGGCTGCACTGGGACAGTTTGGTTAGAACTGGAGCACAACGGTACACCAGGTGGAATGTTGTCATGGACCATAGCCTTTGCAGTATCCTGAATTACTATTACCTCGAAATATTCAGGAGGGAAGATATGGGCAGTGCTATAGCCAATGACCATTATAAATTAAATGATGTTCTAGCAAGGCTGAATGTGTTCAAGGTCAGTCAATCCTCAAAGGGTTTGGTGGTATTTATCACAGAGCAGGGATTAAGAAGGATATCTGTGAAGGATTGACCTTCAATAAAAGAAGACAATTGACATTGAAGAATACCAGACAACTAGAAGCTGGTGATTACAGATGTTCACAGTCAAGAAATGGTGAAGAAGAAGACAAGCAACTACAGACACATTTATTCACTTTCATTTCAAGTCCAGTAATGAAACTGTTTATTAGAGTGACTGGATTATCATAAAAGAAAAACATTGTCATACTGCAGTCAATATGGGTGCCTACACATCCGAATTTTAAGTCAACTCATATGAATTATCTGAAGCCATATGTGTGTGGTTTACCTCAACGTCCAAAAAGTTTGTGACAAATGGCGAGTAATGAAACTCAAAACTGAGTATTCAGGATAACCTCTGAATACCTAAGAAACTAACTGAACATAGGAAATAAGAATTCATTTAGTAGTTATTTGGTAGTAAGAACTTGAGTATTGTTAGAAAACAATTGTCAGTTTATTGTCTTGTACATATCAAGACAATTCACATGAACATCAACAAAAGGGGGAGCAATGTTTTTATACTGTTTGTGCGAAGTGAGCATTGGCAAGTGGGCTGTAATTGGTAGAGGTGTTGCCATGAAAAATGCACCA
Source organism: Chiloscyllium plagiosum (assembly GCF_004010195.1). Taxonomy (NCBI): domain Eukaryota; kingdom Metazoa; phylum Chordata; class Chondrichthyes; order Orectolobiformes; family Hemiscylliidae; genus Chiloscyllium; species Chiloscyllium plagiosum. The sequence continues at coordinate 41,914,015 of NC_057714.1, read as the reverse complement.
GTTAGATAGTGACTTACAATTAACTGCCAATTTGTTTAAATTTAAACCACACAGGTTGATTAATTGGTCAAGACATTATCCTGAGGAATGATGCAGGTAACTCCTATTGCGTACTCAGTTAAAACAGGCAGTGTGTGTACATATTCCTTCTGTCTACAAAGAATAGAGCCTGTGTATTAAAATATGTAGTTGCCAGCAAGCACAAATGCATTACATTGGGTGCCCAACCGATTTTCAGCTTAATGTGCTGTACACTTGGAACAATGCAGCAAATGTTGTTAATTGCAGAATCGCATCTCATGTTGAACACTGTGTTTTGACTTGTGTAACCACAGACTAGCTGAGTATGGTCAGTTCCTTGCCTGTTATGAACTGCCAAAGAACATGTTAGATGGAGATTAAAGGACCAAGCTGGCAACAGTCATTTTTTGTTCATTCCTTAGTTCATGCCTTGACCAGTCATCTTGTTTGTTTTAAATTTATGCAAAGCCATTAACGGTCAGTCATCATCTAACTGGTACAACCTTCATGGCAATATTTTCACCAATCACAACCCACTTGCTAACCCATCAGTATGCTTTACTCATAGAGCATAAGAACGTTGTTCGTTTTACTGGATACTGATGTGAACTGTCTTGATGTCTGCAAGAAAGAAAGCTTTGACAAAATGCTTTTTATCAGCAATATTCATGAGGTGTTATATCAATGGTGAGGAGGAATTGAGGAGTAAAGTATGTAATGGATTCATAATGGTTTATACTTTCATAATGAAACTACCTAGAGTTAGAAATGAATCCGAATTGGTCAAATTTCCAGATGATATAAAATTAAGAGGTGTGGCAGAATCGAAGTCAGCTACAACTACAGAAAGTGTTAGACAGGATATGAAAGCAGCCAGCACAATGCACCTATCACCTTTAAAAGTGCAAATATTTCAATACATTCGAGATGATTTATGCTACGTTTCTGTCGCTATTGTTTTAAAGCCTTCTGTACACGCTAAACTATAATTCAGACACCTTTTCAAAGGCGATTAGTTTCCCCGTGCCAAATGCAGCTCTGACTGTTGGTTCCAAAAATAGTCCCCATGTTCGGATTTCAGAGACCAGTGCAGCCAAAAAGAAAATGAGAGGGAATGCTGGTCCCTGGACTAGTGTTTCAGAGGCCCAGGGAAATTGTGTTCAAACCTCACCACAGCAACTCGTGGAGTTTAAAATTCAATTAACAAAATCTAGAATGGAAAGCTAGCATTAGTGATAGTGATTTTGAAATTTGTTCATTAATTTCCTTTAGAGAAGGAAATCTGCCAACCTTCCCCAGTCAAGTTGATGTGACTCTAGATTGACAACAATATGGCCGACTCTTAAACATCCCTGAAACAGCACGTCAAGCCATTCGTGCAACAATTGCTGACTTCACCAGCGATGCCCGCATCCAATCAAAAAAAAATTAATAAAAGAACAATGTGTACCTGTGTAAAAGTTCATGTTGGATGGTCTTTAAATGAAGCAAACTATTTTGTTCCTCTTCAAACTCAAAAATCTCCACTGTGGTCCTTTTCTGTGGATGGTTCACAACAAAAACATATACAGTATCATCTAGAAGTAAAGAAAGCAACATTAGTAAAATGCTATATGCTCCTATAGACACTGTGGAGACAAAATACTGTCTTCTCATTGAGGGTACCCTCTGTTGTATGTGTGGCGCTATCACCATTCTAATAGGGACAGAGTTTGAATAGATCTAACAACTTAAAACTGGATATCCACAAGGCTCTGGAGGTCCACCACAGCAGTAGAATTATATACATTCTGCAACCTCATGGTCAGGCTCATCCCTCACTCTACCATTGACAGAAGATCAACCCTGGTTCAATGAGAAATACAGGAGAGCATGCCTAAAAACATGGTGCCTAAAAATGGAAAAGTTAGAAGATTACTTGCATATCAAAACGTAGCTGCAACGGTAAACAGATCTAAGCAATTTCACAACGACTGGAATAAATCTAAGCTCTGCATTCCTTCCACATCCAGTCATGAATGCCGGTGTCAATTAAACTATTAACAAAAGGAGAAGGCTTCTCGAAGTTAGAAGAGCAGAACATCAGTACAAAAGACAAGATGCAAATACACCAGCCATCTTCAGCCATAACTGTCGAGCTAATGATCTAATTCAGCCTCTTCCTGTGGCCCACTATATCACAGACACCAAGCAGCAACCATTTTAATTCACTCCACATGATATGAAGAAACAGCTGATGGCACTGGATATTACAAAGGCTATTGGGCCTGACAACCTGACAATTTTTCAGCAATAGACCAAAGATTTATGCTCCAGATTCAGCTAAGCCTCTAGCCAAGCTGCTCTAGTATGCTAAAACACTGGCATCTGTCCAGCAATGTGGAAAATTGCCCAGGTACATCCAGAGCACAAAAAGCTGGACAAATCTAACCCAGCCACTTTCTGCTCTATCAACTTACTCTCAATTATCAATAAAGCGATGGAAGGTGTCATTGGCACTTACATAGGAGTAACCTAATCATTGACACTCACATTAGGCCATTCAGTTCCTTGTCTCAAAACAGCCTTGGGCCAAACATGGATAAAAGAGCTGAACTCTTGAGGTGATGCAAGAGTGATTGCCTTGATTTCATGGTCACATTTGATTGAGTATTGAGGAGCCCTGGCAAAACTGGAGTCAATGGCGAATAGGGGAACAACTGTCATATCTAGCACAACATATGATGTGGCTGTTGGAGGTCAGTCTGCAGCTTCAGTCACCTTCCCTCCATCATAAGGTCTGAAGTAGGGATGCTCACTAATGATTGCACAATGTTCAGCATCATTTGCGACTCCTCAAAAACTGAACAATCTGTGTCCTGGACAGCTGTAAGACCTGGACATGTTGGCTGACAAGTGACGAGTATTGCTCGCACCACAGAAATGCCAGACAAAGACCATCGCTCCTTGACATTGAATATCAGTGCTATTGTTTAATACCCCAGAGTAACATTCTGACTGTTACTATTGACAATAAATTGAAGTGCACAAGCCATATAAATGTACTCAAAGACATAAATTGCTGAAAAAAAACTCAGCAGGTCTGGCAGCATCTGTGGAGAGAAATCAGAGTTAACATTTCAAGTCCAGTGATCCTTCTTCAGAACTGATGGTAGCTAGGAAAAGATTGGTATTTACATAGAAGCTGGGGTGGGGGAATGGGCGAGATTGAGCTCAGATAGAGAGAAAAACTGTTCGACTGAAAAAGGGGGGTATTTGTGGGTTCGTCTGGGGAAATGAATAGCTGTTTCTGGGAACTATTATTCACTGACAATGGGTTGTCATATAAATAGTGAGGTAAAAACAATAACTGCAGATGCTGGAAACCAGATTCTGGATCAGTGGTGCTGGAAGAGCACAGCAATTCAGGCAGCATCCAACGAGCAGTGAAATCGACATTTCGGGCAAAAGCCTAGTGTGGCTACAAGAGCAGGTCAGGAGCTAGGAATTTTGTGGAGAGTTCACGATCTGCTGAACGCCCTGAACCCTGTCATCTAGAATTGTAGAATCTCTGCCAGTACAAATATAAGCCATTCAGCTGATCATGTCTGCACTGATCCTCCAAAGGACATCCCACCATTTCCCTATAACCCCACATTGACGCATCCCACCTAGCCTGTATATGCCTGAACACCACAGGGCAATTTAGCATTGCCAATCCACCTAACCTGCACACCCGCACAGTCACCCAAGGCTAGAGTCGAACTTAGGTCCCTAGTGCGTAAGGCAGCAATACCAATCATTGTGTCACGGCATCGCCCATTGCACATCTATAAAGGCACAAGTCAGGATTGTGATAGAATACCCCACACTTGCTTGGATGAATGTGGCCCCAACATCACTCAAAACGTCAAAGCAGTCATAGAATCATTGGGATGCACAGCATGGAAACAGACATTTGGGTCCAATTTGTCCAGGCCAACCAGATAATCTAAATTAACCTAGTACCATTTGCCAGCACTTGGCCCATATCCCTCTAAACCCTTCCTATCCATGTATCCAGATGCCTTTTAAATGTAATTGAACCGCCCCCACCACTTCCTCTGGCAGTTCATTCCAAAAAGGCACCACCCCCTGCATCAAATGTTGCCCCTTAGGTCCCTTTTAAATCTTTCCGCCTCTCACCCTAAACCTATGCCCTCTAGTTTTGGACTTCCCTACCCTGGCAAAATTCACCCTATCCATGCCCCTCATGATTTTATAAACCTCTATAAGGTCACGCCTCAGCCTCCAACACTCCAGGTAAAACAGCCCCAGCCTGTTCAGCCTCTCCCTATAGCTCAAATCCTCCAACCCTGGCAACATCCTTGTAAATATTTTCTGAACCCTTTCAAGTTTCACAACATCTTTCCTACAGCAGGGAGACCAGAACTGAATGCAGCATTCCAAAAGTGTCTGAATTGGACCACATCCACTAGCTTTGACAGTCTCTCACTCGACTAGCATTGAACAGTGGCAATAGTGTGTACCATCTACAAGGTGCACCGCAACACCTTACCAAGATCCTTTGTTAGCAGCTTCCAAACTTGTGACTTCTGCTGCCGAGAAGGACAAGGACAGCAGAAGAATGGGAGCACCACCCTTTCAAGTTCCCCCTCAAGTCACACACATCCCACCTTGGCGTTACATCACCATTCCTTCACTGTTGCTGAATCAAAATCCTGAAACTGCCTTCTGAGAACCATTGTGGGTATACCGATACTACACAGACCGCTGAGGTTAAAGAAGACAGCTCAAAATCACCTTCTCCAGGGCACGTACAGACAGGCAACAAATGCTGTTGAGTATCAATATCCACATCCCATTAATAGATTTTTTCAAAAAACAATGCCAGAATTTGGGTGTTTTAAAGAGTTAAAATAGTCATCATTTCTAATTATGTTCCTATTGTGAAATAATAAAAAATATCAAAATAAATCCAACATTAATGGCAAACTATTAAATGTCTTTCCACCTCACCTTATTGATTATTGTATTTCTCTGACCTGTAATTCTCCCAAGTAGCAGTAACTTCATTGGCACTTACCCTCATCTATATATGTACTCAACCCATGTGGATTAAAGGATTCCACATCAAACCCACGACTGATCCTCAGTTGAACAGCTTTCAGGACTGGTTGATTGAGATCCACAAGAAGAATCTGGCCTGGTTGATCACCAGCAAAATTAGGCATTAATGGATACTTCAGGCCCTTAAAAGCAAATGCAAGAAGAAGAAATAGAGAAGACAAAGAACAAGTTTATTTTGCAGTCATAGAAATAATTCACAGTCAATGTGAAGGGATGGAGCATAAACCTCTAGGCCTATAATAATTCGTACTTTGCAGAGATTTCAATTACAGTTATTCCTCAAAGTATTAATCCAATATTGTTTTGTTATGTTGCAAAGAATTTAGTCTGCCTTCAACAGATACAAGTAACAATGGAATTCGGTGTCCTGGTATCAGGCAGCATAAAGGAATATTATTCACACACTTTCCACCAACCAGCCAATAGAATCTTATGAAAATGTTTTGTTAAAATATAATACGGTGATAAATGCACCCTGTACTTTTTTGGGGGGAATACATAAACAATCTAATAGAGAGGATTGCTTTCCATTTGTTAGTATAGCTGTACACATGGCAACCATGTGGAATAGACTTCTGCATTACCTGTCTTCTGACATACTTGTAGCTCTAAGGCAATATTTATGGTGAAATCTGGATTCAACTGTTGTATCAGCTGATCAGTGAACCATTTTCTATCAAATTAAAACCGTCTGTAAACTGGAGAAATATTTAATTTCACATTGGAAAACCAACTCCTTGTCATACGTGAGGAGGCGAAAGGAGGTTTGTGTTCACAATAAGGCATTTTGACAAAAGGTGTTGGGGAAAATTGCTTCCCCTGTGAACCAATAGTTTCAGGGCCTTTATTTAAAATCTCAACCAAAACCATAAATTAATGAGTTAACAAACCTTTTATATTTACTACAAACAACTTTGGGACAAAATTCATACGTGAATACAGAGCATAGGCTGCTCGGACAGAGTGGGGCACGCAGGTTACACTATGCAGGAGATGCATGAAGCAAGATCAACATTAATAAGATTAACATTATTTGAAGTTACAGCATCCATTCAGCAATCTAATAATGACAGGGAAGAAGCTGTTCTTGAATCTGTTGGTACATGGGTTCAAGCTTCTGTATCTTCTGCCTGATGGAAGAGGTTGTAGGAGAGCATTACGAGGGTGTGAGGGGTCTTGATGATGTTGGCAGCCTTCCTGCACCGAGAGGCGTAAATGGATGAGAGGCTGGCTTCCATGATGGTCTGGGCTGTGCAAGCAACTTTCTGTAGTTTCTTACGGTCCTAGGCAGAACAATTGCTGTACCTGGCTGTTATGCACCCGGATAGAATGCTTTCTTTGGTGCATCTATAAAAGTAGGTGAGGGACCTTATAGACATGTCGAATTTCTTGAGACACCTGAGGAAGAAGAGACGTTGTTGTGCCTTCTTGACCATCGCATCTATGTGGGAAATCCAGTATAGATTGTTAATTATCGTCACTCTTAGGAACTTGACCTTCTGCACCTCAGTTCCACTGAAGTAGACAGGGGTATGTCCTCCTCCTTCTTCCTTAAGTCAACAATCAATTCTTTAGTTTTGATGACATTAAGAGAGAGGTTGTCATCATTACACCACAACACCAAGCCCTCCATCTCCTTTCTGTCTTCAGACTCACCCTTGCTTAATATCCGTTCTACCGCAATGGTATCGGTAGAGAAGGTGTACATGGAATTTGTTTGGAATTTAAACAGCGACATAAGCGTGGGTATACAGGGAGGACAGTAGGGGCTGAGGACATATCTTTGGGGGAGCTCCAGTGTTGCATGCTATTGTGGAGGAGGTGCAGTTATTTCTTTTCACTGATTGCAGTCCATGGGTCAGGAAGCTGAAGGTCCAGTTGGTATTGCATTTAAATTAAAATCTATATTGTATCAGTGGACTTGTGCATCATGACTGTTCATCTTTCCCCTATGAAACTTAGGAAATGTAAGCATGCTGCTAATGAGTATCAAATACAGACTTACTGAACTAACAAGGGCCAGGCCTCCAGGGAGGATGCTGATGTCTTCAGAACCATATTCTGGAACAGCAAAGTATTTAATAGTCACTGAACAAACTCTTCAGACCCATACTATTACTTTAATATTAGTGTCAACTATCAGCTTTCCAACCTCCTTGATTTGTCATCACTTTTAACTATGTATTCATATACATCTTTAGTTTCGGTGTTCCCTCTGAAATGCGACACTCTAATTGTTAAAAGTCTGCTTGCCATGTGTCTGTCTATTCTACCAGTCTTTTCCCACCTGAAGATGGAGAAACATAGAAAATACAAGCAGGAGTAGGCCATTCAGTCCATCCATCCTTCCTGCTCCACCATTTAGTTTGAGCATGGATGATCATTCGATTCAATTGCTTGCTCCCTCTTTTCACTCCCCCTCCCCCCATACCTCTTTAGTCACAAGTACTACATCCAACTCCTTCTTGGAACCATACAATGCTTTGGCCTTAACTGCTTTCTGTGATAGCAAATTCCACAGGCTGACCACTCTCTGGGTGAAGAAATTTCTCCTCTTCTCAGTCTTAAACTGTTTCCTCAATATCCTTGGATGGTGACCCCTGGTTCTGAACTCTCCCGCCATCAAGAACATCCTTCCTACGTATTCCCCATCTAGCTTTGTTAGAATTTTGTAGGTTTCTATGAGATCCACTCTCATTCCTCTGAGCCCCAGTGAATATAATCCTAAATAATTCAATTTCTCTTCACACATCCATCCTGCCATCCCTGGAATCAGTCTGGTAAACCTCACTGCTCTCCCTCTACAGCAAGAGCCTCCTTCCTCATGTAAAGAGACCGAAACTGCACACAATATTCTAGGTGTGGTTCCAGTATAATTTTAGACAGACATCCTACCTCCGTACTCACCTCTTCTTGCTATTAAAGCGAACATTCCATTTGCTTTTTGATTGCCTGCGGACCCTGCAAGCTTACCTTCAGCAAATGGTGGTGAGGACAACCAGGTCTCATTGTTCATTCCCCTCTCTCAATTTATAGTGATTCAGATAATAAACTGCCTGTTTTTGCTACCAAAGTGGATAACCTCCCATTTGCCATGTTTTCTGTTTACAGTATTCAGTTCGTCTGAATCACACTGAAGAATTTCTGCATCCTCCTCCAAGCTCACCCTCTCATCCCATTTTGTGTCATCTGCAAATTTCCAAAGATTGTTATCCTTCACACAGTCACTATATTGCCAAGCTCTATGTCATCTGATAAGTTGTGTCCTAAATACCAAGGATTCCTCTTTTCTATCTACTGTGTACCCCCAACTACGTGACTGATGTATGAGAATAGTCTTTTCAAACCTGTATTTACCAACTGCAGCTACACCAGCCATCTATAATAAATCTAACAAACTAATTACCTCAACATAATCCCTGTTTGTTGCAGTGGAATTTAACCTTACAATTTTCATAAATTCTCTTTGTACAGCTGAATTCCAGTAAAAATTGAATACGTACCAATTCCTTTGATTAGATTGCATTTGCCAGGCTTGACTGGATCCAATTTCCTGAATACACCCATTTTATCGCTGCAAACCAATGGAAGCAACAAATCATTAAACTAATCATGTTAAAACATAATTGGAGTAGATTTCCAACGTACTGCTGGTGTAAAACATTGATATTCAACCCACACAAAAATCATGCTGTTTCCTCAATGGACAGTTGGTCTGCAATATCAATTTTCTGGCATTGGAACAAGATGAACATCTACCTCATTTGATGGAATAACAAGATTCCCAAACAAGTGTCTCAGGAATCAGATGTGCTTGTTCACTGTATTTATAAAAGGTTTAAAATACCTGCCCTTGCTACAGCATTGCATGTAAACGGTGTGTGTTGGTTTGCTTGAGCACCAAGTTCTAACACATTTATTTTTACACAGAACCAGTGTTTAGCAGCAGAGACTCTTTATAACTATGAAGGTATCAACCGAAGTGTTGCTCCACCCTCCTCTCCTCTCAACATACCCATCCACCTCACCTTGGCCTTAATGCATTTTGGAATTTGAGATGCATTTCACTTTTGATGTTAACGTGTCAGATCGTAAATCTTGTTCAACGAGCCCTACCTCCCCTTAGGCTGTTAGGAAATGACATGGTCTCATTGTTACCATATATTCTGGAAACTATAGCACAAGTTTAAATGTTTTTCTTCATTTTCAAATCTCTTCTCCAGCTCTGGAACAATAAACCTGTGGAAGTTTAGAACAATTTCTAATCTCTGGCTCAACACACTGTCTTATCCTCTGACTCTGTATTTTTGTTTTGCTAGTTGACTGTTCCCTCATCAAAAAATGTTCAAATACCCCACTTCTAATACATTGGAATGTATTTTATATGTTCTAACATGCTCTTCCTTCTTTTGAAAATAGTCCACCTCTGTCTTAAAAAAACCCTTAAATTCCATCTCTATAACAGTCACATAGATTTCTTCTACCTGCTCCATTTAAGACATTTCTGGTGTAGATGTTTCAGAGTGTTACTGACAGATGAGTTAAAGTCTGCCAGGGTCTGAGAAAGAGAAAAAAAGTATAGCTGCAAGTCTCCAAATTTCACCAATCAAGACGAAAGCTTGAAGCTCATATCAGATTGAAATGATCAAATTCATGATGAGTTTAAAGAAAAATGGAAGATTAATTTAGTTTTTGCCAGAGGCAGAATCTCCCATAGTAACCAATTGTGAAGGGAAGTTCTGGAGTTAAAATCACCAGGCTGGTGGAAGAGTTGAATTAAATACTGATACAATCAGATGAGTTTGTAGAAAAATAAATCTAAGTAGATGGCAAACAGACAGGCCAAGGATTAAGTGATTAAAAAATGGCACAGTCCAAAATGCTCACACAATAGGATAAGTGGAGGCCTTAGCTGGATACAAACAACTCTGTGACAAATAAATGACATCTGGTTAAGATATTGCTGATCCAATTTGAAATCAAGTACATGTTGTGCTGCATTTTGGAAAGGCAAATCAGAGCAAGACTTATACACTTAATGGGAAGGTCCTGGGGAGTGTTGGTGAACAAAGAGAGTGCAGGTTCATAGCTCCTTGAAAGTGGAGTCACAGGAAAATAGGTTAGTGAAGAAGGCGTTTGGTATGGTTTCTTTTATTGGTCAGAACGTTGAGTATAGGAGTTGGGAGGTCATGTTGTGGTTGTACATGACATTGGTTAGAAATAAAAGTGCTACAGATGCTGGAATCTAAAATAGACAGGCAGGAGGCTAAAAGAACACAGCAAGTCAGGCAGCATCAGGAGGTGGAGAAGGCAATGTTTTGGATGTAACCCTTCTTTAGGGCTGGAGGTGGGTGTAAGGGGAGCTGCAGATAAAGGGGGTGGCGGGGGAAGGGTGGTGGTGGGGATAGGTGAAGACAGGCAGAGGGTACGACCTAGTTGGTCAGTGGGAGGAATTAATCCGGTTGGTGACAGGAAGCAGTGGAAGGGAGGGGGAGGGGCCGGGATGGGAGTTAGGGGATGGGAAAGGAGGTTATTTTAAATTGAGAAACTCAGTGTTGAGTCCTCCGGGCTGTCAGCTGCCCAGGTGGAAGATGAAGTGGTGTTCCTCCAATTTGCCTTATGGTTTGTTTCAGCAATGGAGGAGGCCAAGGACAGTCATGTCGGGACTGGGAGGTCCGGTCGGCCCCTATGGGCCCTACTGCAATGCTCAGTGAACCGTCCCTAAGTTTACGTTTGGTCTCCCTGATGTATAGAAGACCACATTGGGAGCACCTGATGCAGTAAACTAGATTGGAAGAGAGGCAGGTGAACCTCTGTCTCACCTAGAAGAACTGTTTGGGGCCCTGGATGGAGGTGAGGACATTGCTTAAGCCACTTTTAGAACATTGTGAGTAATTCTGGTCTCCTTCCTATCAGAAAGATGTTGTGAAATTTGAAAAGGTTCAGAAAAGATTTACAACGATGTTGCCAGGGTTGGAGGGTTTGAACTATAAGGAGAGCCTGAACAGGCTGGGGCTGCTTTCGCTGGTGCATCAGAGGCTGAGGGGTGACCTTATAGAGGTTTATAAAAACATGAGGGGCACGGATAGGATAAATAGACAAATTCTTTTCCCCTGGGGTGAGGAGTCCAGAACTACAGGGCATGGATTTTGGGTGAGAGGGGAAAAATTTAAAAAGGGACCTAAGGGACAACCTTTTCACACAGAGGGTGGTATGTGTATGGAATGAGCTGCCAGAGGAAGTGGTGGAGGCCAGTACAATTAAAACATTTAAAAGGCATCTAGATGGGTTTATGAATAGGAAGCGTTTAGAGGAATATGGGCCAAGTGCTGGCAAATGAGACTAGATTTATTTAGGACATATAGTTTGCATGGACTATTTGGACTGAAGGGTTTGCTTCCATGCTGTACATCTTTATGAGTCTATGTAAGATGTGATTCTTTGCCAGAGTTCAGCCTTAGAATGTTTAAGACTTGCTCTCCTGTATGCATATGGATAAATGATCATAATGTGTACCTCAAAATCCTGGTACTTTGTCACATTGAACAATAATAGTATCTCACATAGTCAGCATGATCTTGCATCACATCCCTCAGACAGCTGTATTCAAGTGAGTGCTGCCCTACCTGCTGTGCTTTTCCGGCACATACTCTGCGAGACTACCATTGGATGTGGTGGTGATAATGGTTAAAGCACATCAGAAGGGAACAGACCTTATCCAATGAGGTAACCAATGGGCAGAAGAGGCAGCTAAGGGCAAAACCACAACAGGCCATGAGCAGCAGATAGCAGCTGTAGCAACCAGTCTGGAGGAGAAGATGGGCAATGTACACAAGAATATAGAAGAGGAGAAGGGGAGTGAGAGAAACAGAGTGGTAAAAAAACTGATGACCTCTGGCAGAATGATAAAAGAGTGGTAGCATCACATTTCATTTAGCACAACCTTCTGAAAATACATTATCGAAATGTACATCATGGAAGGAAAGCCATAATGGGGAAGACGGACAGATGAGAGAAGGGTGGTGCTGGAAAAGCACAGGTCAGGCAGCATCCAAGGAGCAGGAGAGTCAACGTTTAGGGCATAAGCCCTTCATCAGGAATGTGAAGGGGGAAAGGGGGAATGAGACGTAAATAGGGAGATGGGGTGGGGCAGGGGGATGGTGGACAAGGTAGGTGGGAAGGCGATAGTTGGATCTCTTCATATCTCAAGTCTGTCCTGTCCCCCTTGCTCCAAGAAATCCCCACATACGGTCGGGACACCACTTTATGCCCTCCATCTCCTCCATGACTTTTGATTCCTGCTCCCAATACCTCATCTTCCAGTCCCTATACACGTCCATCCATGACCAAGGTCTATAAGCCCCCCATTGCTTCCTCTCCTGCCGACTCAACCAGCCCCCTCTCCACCAACACTCTTATTCATTTGGTGGAATTGGACCTCATCCTCAACAACTACTCCTTTGAATCTTCCCACTTCCATCAGACCAGAGGGGTAGCCATGGACACCTGCATGTGCCCCAACTATGCCTGTCTCTTCATTGGATACATGGAACAGCCCATCTTCCGCAGTTACGCCAGCACATGCCCCACCTTTTCTTCCGCTACATTGATGACTGTATCGGCGCCACTCGTGCTCCCATGAGGGGTTTGAACAGTTCACCTGGATCATCTTGGACACTTCCTTTCCTTTCCTGAACCTTTCCATCGCCTCTCCAGCGACCGAATCAAAATTGACATCTATTTCAAACCCACCAACTCCCACAAATGCCTGGACCACACCTCCTCCCACCTGCCTTCTACAAAAATGTGATCCCTTACTCCCAATTCCTCCGCCTCCACTGTATCTGCTCCCAAGAGGAACAATTCCACTCCAGGACATCCCAGATGGCCTCCTATTTCAAGGACTACAATTTCCCCTTCCATGTGATCAACAAAGCCCTCCAGCGCATTTCCTTCACTTCCTGCACCTCTGCCCTTGAACCCACCCCTCCAACCGCAACAAGGATAGCACTACCCTGGTCCCATCCTCCACCCCACTAATCTCTGGATATAGCGCATTAAACTCCACCATTTCCGCCACCTACAATTAGATGCCACCATCAGAGATAAATTTCTCTCCCCAACCCTATGTGCATTCCACAGAGACCATTCCCCTCTGTGACTCCCTTGTTAGGTCCACGTCCCTCCCACCGACCCACCCGCCACCTTCCCATGCTGCTGCACGAGATGTAAAATCTGTCCCCCCTCACCTCTGCCCAAGGCCCCAAAAGATCTTTTCACAGCCAGCAGAAACTTTCCTGCACATCCATCCACCTCATCTACTAGTGTCCATTGATCTTGATGTGGTCTCCTCTACATCGGGGGAGGCAGAACGCCAACTCACAGAGCGTTTCAGGGAACATCTCCATGACATACACACCGCCTTGTGGCTGACACTTCAACTCTCCCTCTCACCCCCCCAAGCACATTCAAGTCCTGGACTACCTCCACCGCCGAACCAAAGCCACCCACCAACTGCAGGAAGAATGCCTCATTTTCCATCTTGGGACCCTTCAATCACACGGCATCAACGTCGACTTCAGTAGTTCTGAAATCTGTCCTCCTCCCACCTCATCCCAGATCTCATCCTCCAACTCAGCACCACTCTCCTGACCTGTCCTATCTGTCCATTTTCCTTCCCACCTATCTGCTCCACCTGCATCCTATCACAATTACCACCCACCTGCATCCTCCAATTGTCTTCCCAGCTACCTTTCCCTCTGACCCCCCCACATTCCTGATGAAGGCCTTATGCCCAAAACGCAACTCTCCTGCTCCTTGGATGCTGCCTGACCTGCTGTGCTTTTCCAGCACCATCCTTTTCAACTCTGGCTCTCCAGCCTCTGCAGTCCTCACTTTCTCCCAGAAGATGGTCAGATGCCAGTGGTAGCCAGGAATATAAAGAAGAATAGGGTAAATAGACAATGTCTTTTCTCTGGGGTGGAGGAGTCCAGAACTAGAGGGTGTAAGTTTAGGGTGAGAGGGGAAAAATTTAAGAGGGACCTAAAGGACAACTTTTTCACACAGAGAGTGATGCATGTATGGCATGCCAGAGGAAGTGGAGGAGGCTAGTACAATTGCAACATTTAAAAGGCATCTGGATGGATATATTAATAGGAAGGGTTTGGAGGGATATGGGCCAGGGGAATGCGAAAGGGGACTAGATTAATTTCAGATATCTGGTCGGCATGGACAAGTTGGACTAAAGCATCTGTTTCCACACTGTACATCTCTATGGCTCTATAACACTGTCAGTGATGCATGGTATATGCCCAGCATAACTTGAGAAGACAAGTCCATGATGTGTCAAAATGTACATGTCACACCAGACTTGAGCAATAATAGGACAGCAGTAACAAATAGACTGCATGAGATCCCACCCTCTAGTTTGGGAAAAAATCTATTGTTTGTTCATTATTGACTAATTCACGAAGCCTACCTCATAGGAGATAATTCAGCTACAATTGTTTCATGTGTAATGGTAGAAGAGGTGATGCCCACATGGGGAATACCACTGCTAGGGAAAAGACACCTATCATTCACCCTATCTATACCCCTCATGATTTTGCAAACTCTATAAGGTCACCTCTCAACCCCCTACATTCCAGTGGAAAATACTCCCAGGCTATCCAGCCTTCCTTTATGACTTAAATCTTCCATGACTGGCAACATCTTAGTAAATCCTTTCTGAACTATCTCTACAGTAATAATAGCCTTCCTGTAACTGGGCAACCAGAACTGGGGACAATATTCCCGAAGAGGCCTTACCAATGTCTTGAACAACCTCAATATGGCTTCACAATTCCAATATTCAAAGGACAGAGCAATTAAGGCAAGCGTGCTTTTTAATCACCATGTGATGCAAACATGAACCCTTCAGTCCCTCTGTCCTAAAACAATATCCAATGCCCTAACATTAATTATGTAAGCCTTACTCTTGTTTGTTGTACCAAAATGCAATATCTCGCATTTATCCAGATTGAACACCATCTGCCACTTTTCAGCCCATTGACCCATTTGATCAAGATCCCTTTATAATCTCAGCAAACCTTCTTCACTGTCTACAATGCCACCAATTTTGGTGTAAACCGCAAACTTATTAACCATGCCTTCTATATTTGTATTCAAACCATTTATATAAATGACAAACAAAAGAGGGCCCAGAACCAATTGGAACACCGTTAGTCACAGGCCTCCAGCCCGAAAACAAGCCCTCCACCATTACATCATTTTACACAGGGGGCTCAGCCACAAATTAGATTGGTCTGCTGTCACCAAATCAATAGGTTCAGAGTTTGTGTTCTCAATCTAAGAAAATTCTGGAAAATGATCCCAGACAGATAACTCAGTGCGGGTCATGACCCGACATTAGGAATTTAAAGCATGGCCATTGCTCTAGGGATTCATGCATGAACCGGACTGATTGATTAATGTGTCCAAAAATATCTCAAATGGAGCAGGCAGGAATGATGTCTGCAACATTTATGGTTCACAGATACTCAGGCAGACATGGGAAAGCTGAAGACAAATATGTGGATGACAAATGCACATTTGTTTAACTTGTCATGGCACAGACAGCATGACTTGACTAGCTGCTAGCTCAGGGGTTTAGCATGTGTACATGTATAAATGAAGTGTGTTATAATTAATCATTTTAATCATCATTGTTATGGCAATCCTAATTATGGTAGTATGATGACATTACCCATTAGATATTACATAAAGGAGTCTAGATGAGAATGGTGCTGGAAAAGCACAGCAGATCAGGCAGCATCTAAGGAGCAGGAAATTGATGTTTCAGGCAAAAGCCCTTCGTCAGGAATTACCTAAAGGAGACAATATTGAGATAATGGAAGGTGGGAAGAAGCATCTAAGGTCTCTTACCACCAAATGTTGTAGAGAGAGAAGGTAATAGAGTAAGCAACCACTTTAAATAGATGCAGTTTCGATACCTCTTTGGTAATATATCTACATCTGATACAAGAGAAAGAAGAAGCAAAGCTGCAGGTTTAATGCAATAGCCAATGGCACAATGAGTCAGATTGGTTGTCAGAAACTAACTTACGCTGTGTATCAGTGTACAGAGAGATGTGGAGTTCACGTGTCACAAAAACATGTTCAATGTGGGATTGATTGATCCTGTCCTAAAACCGGCTATGCAGTGTGTTTATACCCAAAAGTTAGAGTCTAGGGTAGAAAAGGCAGAACAGATGGAAATCCACAGGGGAGAAATCATTAACATACAGGCAGAGGAAGACATTAAGAAAAATCTTACATAGTATCTGAGCCAGTTTGTTTAAGTAATCGCACTATTCCCTGAACACCTTACAGCTATTAGAGAGGAGACCCAGTGAGTATATAGAATATACAACTTGTTGTAACAACTAATTCAGGCATTGATTGATGATATTGAACAAACAGATACCATTATTTAGTGGTAGAACATTTGGAATAAGGTATTTATTTTTTAAGATGAATTAGAATCATCTCCCATTTTTTCTTTATTGTGCAGTAGGTACTGGCTCTATATTTATCTACTGCAGCAGAAGGACAAAAGAGATGGTGAGGAGAGTTGTATTTGGAGAATGCAGGACCAAAACACATGAGTCTCGGCCAACCTGAACCAATGATACAGCTAAATACCTTTCTAGCCCTAATCTCAATACTTAACCAGTATCTATGAACAGCAGACCATAAGCAGAAAGAGAGATATACAATGAAGTAGGCTATCTTGAGCCAGGCCAATGGCCAAATTATTGGAGGAGTTGGAAAGGTTAAATACAGAATCAGTGAGAAGTATGTGTAGTGAAATAAATCAAACTAACTGGCAAAAAGCCAAGCCAGAGAGTGAGGGATGGAAATAGACACTGTCCAGACTGCACAGTCAGCAAGATAAAAGGTGGAAACAAACACTACTTGAGATATGTACTGTAGGAATTAAGTATTAAAATTAGCTTGTAAATTGATCAGATTAGAAATTGATGTAAGGTGTATAGAAACAAGAACCTGTGGAGTTTTGCCAGAGTTCAGCCTTAGATTGTTGAAAACTAAAACAAAAACAGAAATTGCTGGAAAGGCTTAGCAAGTCTAGCAGCATCAGTGGCAAGAAATCAGAGGTAATGTTTCAGTGACCCTTCTTCAGAACTCCAGAATGTTGAAAACTAACTCTCCTGGTGTATACATGAGTAAACAAATCATTACCTATACCAAACTTTTCAAATTATTGATTAAATTTGATAAAACACTGGGAAAGGAAAATTACTGAAAGAACATGGGTTCATTTCTCAGGGAAATGCTTTAAGTCAGAGTCAACCTGTCTTGTTTAAAATTTAACATAGGTGAACAGCTGACTTTCAGTCATCACCTAACCACTGTACACTCCCTGGCTCCAATGCCTCTAACCAGTCAGTAATTCCTCTCATTTTATATCAATGTTGGTTTAGCTTTTCCATTATGAGAAAGTGAGAAGTGCAGATGCTGGAGATCAAAATCGAAGAGTGTAGTGCTGGAAAAGCGCAGCAGGTAAGGTCGCATCCGAGAAGCAGGAGAATCAACTTTCTTTGCATAAGCTTGTCATCAGGAATGAGGGGGTGGCCCAAGAGGGCTGAGACAAAAGTGGGAGGTAGGTGGGGCTGTGGGGGGAGGTAGCTGGGAATGTAATAGGTAGATGAAGGTGATAGGTCAGAGAGGAGGGTGGAGCGGATAGATGGGAAGTAAGATGGACAGGTAGGACAGTTCAAGAGGTTGGTGCTGATTTGAAAAGTTGAACCTGGGATTAGGTGGGGTGCGGGGAAATGAGGAATCCACGTTGATCCCACATAGTTGGAGAGTCCCAAGGCAGAAGATGAGGCGTTCTTCAGGCGTCAGGTGGATTGGATTTGGCGGTGGAGAAGGCCTAAGACTCCCATGTCCTTAGCAGAGTGGGAGGGAGAGTTGAAGTGTTCGGCCACTCTCCTCTCTGATCTATCACCTTTATCCCCACCTTCATCTATTACATTCCCTCCAGCCCCACCCCCTCCCATTTATCTCTCAGCCCTTTTGGGCTACCCCTACATTCCTGATGAAGAGCTTATGCTTAAAACAGCGACTCTCCTGCTTGTTGGCTGCTGCCTGACCAGCTGTGCTTTTCCAGCACCACACTCTTCAACTCTTAGCTTTTCCATTGGTTTGTGAATAATACTGAAAAAAGTCACATTGTCAAACCTTTTGTCTTGTGTCAACAAACAACATGGAGAAAGTGAGGACTGCAGATGCTGGAGATCAGAGCTGAGAAATGTGTTGCTGGAAAAGCGCAGCAGGTCAGGCAGCATCCAAGGAGCAGGAGAATCGACGTTTCGGGCATAAGCCCTTCTTCAGGAAAGAGGAGGGTGTGCCAAGTAGGCTAAGATAAAAGGTAGGGAGGAGGGTCTTGGGGAGGGGCATTGGGAATGCGATAGGTGGAAGGAGGTTAAAGTGAGGGTCATACGCCGGAGAGGGGGTGGGGCGGAAAGGTCGGGAAGAAGATTGCAGGTCAAGAAGGCGGTGCTGAGTCCGAGGGT
>NC_057714.1:41866595-41894911 GCF_004010195.1 Chiloscyllium plagiosum | reverse complement strand
GGAAGTGGAGGAGATGCGATGGAGAGCATCGTCAACCACGTCTGAGGGGAAATTGTGGTCTTTGAAGAAGGAGGCCATCTGGGTTGTTCGGTATTGGAACAGATCCTCCTGGGAGCAGATGCGGCGGAGGCGAAGGAATTGGGAATATGGGATGGCATTTTTACAGGGGGTAGGGTGGGAGGAGGTGTAATCTAGGTAGCTGTGGGAGTCAGTCAGTTTATAGTAAATATCCATGTTGATTCGGTCACCCGAGATAGAAATGGAGAGATCCAGGAAGGTGAGGGAAGGGTCTGAGAAGGTCCAGTTAAATTTGAGGTTGGGATGGAAGGTGTTAGTAAAGTGGATGAACTGTTCAACCTCCATGTGGGAGCACGAGGCAGCGCCGATACAGTCATCGATGTAGCGGAGGAAAAGGTGGGGGGTGGGGCCAGTGTAGTTGCGGAAGATGGACTGTTACACATATCCTACGAAGAGGCAGGCATAGCTGGGGCCCATGGCTGCTCCTTTGGTTTGGTGGAAGTGGGAGGATTGGAAAGAGAAGTTGTTCAGAGTGAGGACCGGTTCAGTCAGTCAAAGGAGGGTGTCAGTGGAAGGGTACTGGTTGGTACGGCTGGAAAGGAAGAAGTGGAGGGCATTGAGGCCTTGATGGAGGTGTATGGGGACTGGATGGAGGTGTATTGGGACTGGATGTCCATGGTGAAGATAAGGCATTGGGGGACAGGGAAGCGAAAATCATGGAGGAGGTGGATGGCATGGGTGGTGTCCTGAACGTAGGTGTGGAATTCTTGGACTAAGGGGGACAGGACCATGTCGAGGTATGCAGAGATGAGTTCGATGGGGCAGGAGCAGGCTGAGACAATGGGTTGGCAGGGGCAGTCAGGTTTGCGGATTTTGGGCAGGAGATAGAAACGGGCAGTGCAGGATTGTGGGACTATGAGGTTGGAGGGGGTGGACGGGAGATCCCCTGAGGTGATGAGGTTATGGATGGTCTGGGAGATGATGGTTTGGTGGTGAGGTGGGATCATGGTCAAGGAGGCAGTAGGAGGAGGTGTCCACGAGCTGGCATTTAGCCTCAGTGGTGTAAGGATCGGTGCGCCAAACTACCACTGCATCTCCCTTGTCTACCGGTTTGATGGTGAGGTTGGGGTTGGAGCGGAGGGAGTAGAGGTGCTGCACATTCCGAGGGTGAGAGGTTGGAGTGGGTAAGAGGGGTGGTCAGGTTGAGGCGGTTAATGTCACAGCGGCAGTTGGCTATGAAGAGATCGAGGGCCAGTAAGAGGCCAGCACGGGGTGTCCAGGTGGATGGGGTGTGTTGGTGGTGGGAGAAGGGGTCATCAGAGGGTGGGCGAGAATCCTGGTGGAAGAAATAGGCGCGGAGGCGAAGGCAGCGGAAGAATTATTTGATGTCTCGCCGCGTGTTGAAATACGGCAGGGCTGGGAGCTAGGACCTGGTGTGGGGCTGGAGCTGGGAGTGGGGGCGGGGTTAGGCGTGATGACGGAGTTAGGCTTTGGAGCGGACTTGGGCCCTGCCGTATTTTCACCATCCCTCCAGACTTCCCCCTCTGAGGATGAAAGATCAGTCCTCAGCAGAGGCCTCATCTTCATCCCCCTACGTTCCCGGATTAATGAGTTCAACATGCGGCGAGTTCAACCCTCTGACGATCCCTTCTCCCGCCTCCAACATCCTTCCACCTATCGCATTCCCAACGCCCCTCCCCCAAGACCCTCCTCCCTACCTTTTATCTTAGCCTGCTTGGCACACCTTCCTCATTCCTGAAGAAGGGCTTATGCCTGATTTTCCTGCTCCTTGGATGCTGCCTGACCTGCTGCGCTTTTCCAGCAACACATTTTTCAGCTCAACCAACAATATTTCTGCTTGTTGAAAATTGTACTGATGATAGCAAGATAATAAGCTTCAAAAAGAAATGTGTATTGTTTTTAGCAATACTCAAGTTCTGTACTACCAAATCACCATAAGTAAACCCTCGAGATTAAGAATGAATTTGGATGGATTCTGGGAAAACATAAATGTGTACTTAATTTGCTGATGAAGTACATTTTTGGTTACATTACAAAGTTCTTTAGTTTGGTCACTTACAAAATAGTGTCCAGTCAATGTTGAATTTAATCTGTTTGTTACAGTAACTATCTCAAAACATTAATATTTGTTGTGTCATCCATTCACCAATGTGCTGCATAGGCAGAATACAAAATTGGTTGAGTGATAGAAGACAGTAATGGTCAATGGATAATTTTCAGAGTGGACCAAACTTTATGTTTGGTATTAGGACTTTTGCTTTTCCTGATATATATTATGATCTAAATCATGGTGTGCCGGGAGCAATTTCCAAGTTTGCAGATGACACTAAACTTGGAAGAATTGTAAACTGTGAGGATAGTGCAAAACTTCAAAAAGACAGTAACAAGTTGGTAGTGTGGGCTGATAGGCGGCAAGTGAGTTTCAACACAGAGAAGTGTGATGTGACACTTGTACAGACACTTGTTAGACTTCAACTGGCGTATTGCATGTAGTTGTGGGTACAACATTATAGGCAAGATGTGAATACATTGGAGAGAATGCAGAAGTGACTTACTGAATTAGTTCTAGAAATGAGAAACTTCAATTATGAAGATCGATTGAAGAATTTGGAACAGCTCTCCTTGGACAGGCAATCTGATTGGGGTTTTAAAAATCATGAGCAGGCTGGATAGGGTAGAGAGGGTGAAGCTCTTTCTGCTTTCAAAGGAAACAAGAAAGAGAGTGCATAAATTTAAAGTCATGTGCAAATGAAGCAAGGGTGAAGTGAGAAAAAGAACATTTTCACACAGTGAGTAATCAGGAATGCATTATCTGGAATTATGATGGAAGGAGTTTCAATTGAGACATTCAAGAGGGCATCCGTTTTTTTTGGATAGTAATGATGTGCAGTGATATGGGGAAAAGTGGGAGATTGACTCTCTGCAATAGAACCAGACTAGAGAATGGAAACAGTGCAAGTGTGATGGGCCAAATGGCCTCTCTCTGCAATACAATAACTCTGTGGCTCTGTGATTCTGTGAACTAGAAGCTCAAGTTTACTTTTTTTAAAAAAGTATTTGTTTCTGTACATGGCGTAACAGTCAAACATTACAGTTACTTCAAAGTTCAATGACTATTTCAAAGTCTAAATTTTGGATCAAATAAACCAGATTCCATTGGTACGCCTTTTCCCAGTAGAATGCCTTTCAATCCAGCTGCCATGTAAAACAGTGCATGTGACAGCATGGGTAATTTCAGTATATTATCTTGAACATCAGTTATAATCACTACATCATATCATTACTTCAACAGATAGCAGGCATAAAAATGTTACTACATTTACAAGCGGAAGGTATTAAATTTGGGCAAAGTCCTAAAGTTTATGAATTCACCTCACACATGAATAATATTAGGACAGACAATATTATTTAATCGATACTGGTCAGGTGGAGCCAGTGGAGATTAAGATATTTAATGTTAGCGCTTGTCCTTTAAATGACACTAGCTATTTTGATATTCATTTATTCAAACAGGATAATTACTCAGTTTGTTAATGTCTCCTAGTTTTAATACAGCACCTGGTTTTAAAAACATTTAGCTTCCTATGACTCCAAAACTGCTTCGTATACCTGCTCTCCATATTTTGTTTAAACACCCAATGCTATTTAGGAACTTAATAATTTTTTAAAACAATTTCACACTCAAATGTTAACCCCTCTTCTCTCCACAAAATTGCCCAACCTCCCACATGCCAATAATTTCATGTATATTACTGTGCAAAATATTCAAGTTGTTATAGATATTTCTTCAGCTTAATTAGGAACCATGGGGCAGCATCATCAAAATTGCATTAAACCACAATTTGTGAACTATTACTTCAGTAAATACCAAACATTCCAACCAAGCCCTTGACCATCAATATAGGACACCAACCCTAGTTCAATGAGGATGATAGGAAAGGATGCCAAGTGCACCAGACATAACTAAAAATAAGGTGCCAATCGGGTGAAATTACAAATAAAACTACATGCATCCTAAACACCAGAAGCAGTAGTGATAGACCAAGCTAAACAATCCTAAAACCAATAGTTCAGATCAACTCTCCTTCTCTCTCCACAGATGTTGCCAGATGGGAGTTTCTTCAAATACACTTTTTTTATTTTAAATTTCCAGCATCCACAGTACTTTGCTTTTACTGGATCAGATCAAGTTAAATAGTGCTACCACATCTCGTTTTGAATGGTGCTACACAGTCAATCAAATTGGTTGACTTGACTCCAGAAATATCACCATCCTAAATGGCTGAGGAAACCAAAACATCAGAGTTAATATTTCAGACTTGTTTCTTTCATTCAGCTTCAGCCAGAAGTGGCACCTGCATGATGCACCTTGATCTCCAGAAGTCCACACCATCACAGAGGCCAGACTTTGGCTGCACCTCAAACCCCAAGTACAGTGATAATGCTAAGAGAAAATGAGGACTGCAGATGCTGGAGATCAGAGTCAAAATGTGTGGCGCTGGTAAATCAATGCTGGTCAGGCAGCATCTGAGGAACAGGAGAGTTGACATTTCCAGCATAAGCTCTTCAGAAGATCTGATGGCTCACCGTTGATTTCACACAAGTGAGCAAAGGTCCTGGTTAGGAGATTTAAATCAATTGCTAGAAACTACCATCAAACTGAAACAACTTGTGCCTGCATATACCAAGAACTGGGCAACTTTAAGGTGTGGGCTACTCAGTGACAAGCTACACACATGTCAGACAGTGAACATTTTTAACAAGGTTTTGTTCCAACAAGACTTAAGGAGTTCTACAAGATACAAGACAAAGCAGATCACCTATTCTAAATCCCATCTGGAAATATCTTAAACATTTTCTCCCTCTATCAGAGTGGTAGTAGTAGATACCTTCCATGAGAAACACTGAGTCTCCTTTAACAAGTCCTTCCAAACCTGCACCACCCATAAGGGCAAGAGCACAGATCCATAGAAAATCCATAATCTGCAAGTTCTCCTCTAACACACTGACCATCCTGACAGGGGGCTATATCGTCATTGCTTCATTGTGATTGGGTCAAAATATAGGACTCCTTTCTAACAGCCCTGTGGCTGTATCTTCACTTTGTGGGCTGTCGCAATTCAAAAAAGTGATACATCATTACCATCTTAAAGCAGATAACAATGGGGGAACAAATGGTAGCCTTGTTGGTGACAACATATTCTATGAAGGGGTTAAAAACTATTTCGAACTAAGTATGAATGCAGTTATTGTGACAATTTTAGCAATGCTTTCCAGTCACAACTATTCTCCCTGAAGGGATTAATACCTCCATTTCAGCTCCCAGTGACTCCTCTCTGAAGAGGCATGCTCAACTGTCTTCAGAGCCTCATAGGCTTCTGATGTTCTGCACCACTTACCACTGCTCAGGACTTCAAGCAGTCTGTCTGGATTCAGCAAGACCTGGACAATATCCAGGCTTGGACTAACATGTGGCAAATAACATGTACATCACCATGCAATTCCCATCATCAACAAGAGCGAAAACCATCTCCCACAAACTTTCTATATAATCACCATCACTAAATTTCCTATCGTGTTGAGGTACTGGTGTTGGACTGGGGTTTACACCTCCCACTCTCTGTCACACTCACACATGTAAACACATAGTCTCACATTCTCTCCTACACACACACACTCTCCCTCTCTTTCCCCCTTGCATGCACACACACAGATGGGGTGAAATAGTGTGGAAACAGGCCCTTCGGCCTAACAAGTCCACACTAACCCTCCAAAGAGTAACCCACCCAGACCCATTCCCCTACTACTCTACGTTTACCCCAGACTAAAGCACCTAACTTACATATCCCTGAGCACTATGGGCAATTTAGCATGGCCAATTCACCCTAACCTGACATCCTTGGATTGTGGGAGGAAACTGGAGCTCCTGGAGAATGTGCAAACTCCTCACAGGCAGTCAGCTGCATGGGAATTGAACCCGGGTCCTTTGCACTGTGAGTCGACAGCGCTAACCACTGAGCTACCGTACATAGATTCTAATCTGTTCAAGAATCTGCAGGCAGTCAATCCATGTAATATTTTATAAATTGCTACTTTGAAAATAGAACCGTCTGGCTCAAGTTTAGGATACAGATAGACTCTAACTTTTAATGCATTGTCTGAACTCAGATGTCCCTTTTTTTCATAAAACTTTAAGTTATCTCGAGAATGTGACTTGAAATAAGTTCTAGGATTTACATATTAATTAATCAAAACCTACAACCCATTCTAAAAGATGAAAGACTTAACAGCAATCTAGCTTTGTTCAATATATCGTTTCAGTTGCATGATTGTGGTCTTTTGCTCTAAAGTCTGTGTTTTATGGTCCTGCTCCACAACTACCTGATGAAGGAGCAGCACTCACAAAACTATGTTCTGGGGATGTCAGTGTTGGACTGGGGTGTACAAAGTTAAAAATCACTTAACAACAGGTTATAGTCCAACAGGTTTAATTGAAAGCACTAGCTTTCGGAGAGCTGCTCCACAGCCAACCCATTAAGGAGCAAGCCAAGGCTTCCAATTAAACCTGTTGGACTATAACCTGGTGTTGTGTGATTTTTAAGTCACAAAACTAGTACTTCCAAACAAACCTGCCGGACTGGTGTTGTGTGAATTCCTTATTAACAGACTGTGAACGGAAGCAAAAAAAAAGCATAATTTTGAGAAATGATGCAATCAGGTCTGCTTCTCCCAAGCCTGGATCGGATTTTAAAACACTACACGCACTTTAAACTACTTCCCAGCCACGTCTCCTCGGTATTCCCACTCTGCACCATTACAACGCCAACTTTATTTTTTCAGCCTAAGTTATGTCCTACCAACATCCCCATTTCCGAGTCTGAGGCTCTGCTGGGGGAGGTGGGCTACAGCGCAGTGACTCACCTCGCCCTCACTAACGCTGAGACTTCGCAAACATGGGGATCCGAGCCAGTGCCATCCGTTCCTGAATGTTTCAAAGGACAATTCTCAGAGTAAGACAATACTCATGTCAGGGGTTAGTTTTTAAATTTGTGAAATATTTCGCTCCTATTTGAATATCCCTGGCTCCCTCCGCCAGCTGCAAACGGAGCTTTGCCTCCATCTTGAAACACAGCCAGGATTTGATAAGCCAGGAATAAAACACAGTCAAAATCCCATTTATTTCCCATCCGCTCACTTTCGCCGGACTCTGAAAGGTTTTTAAAACTTACCACACGTCTAAAAGTGTGTACGCGACCACTGAGAGCAGAACCGCGAAAACTGCAAGTATTAGTAGCTTCCCCATTGCAAAGTCAGGTCTCTATGCACAAAACAGGGAACACGGAACTCCCACTGAACACAGTCAGAGTAAACCAATGAAATCTGCTGGCTGCCCTGGGTGGGAACTACCATCTGAATTTGCTGATAGCACGATTCTGAAGGGCAATGTATATATACGTGCTGTGGAAATGTTAGCAGCAATACTTGAAATCCTCACAAACATTGGTTAGTGCGAAGAATGTTCCCCATATTGGGGTAAGTTCAGAACTAGGGATCACAGCGAAAGAATAAGGGTCATGATTTGGAGATGCCGGTGTTGGACTGGGGTGTACGCTAAAAATCACACAACACCAGGTTATAGTCCAACAGGTTTAATTGGAAGCACACTAGCTCTATCACCTGATGAAGGAGCGTCGCTCCGAAAGCTAGTGCTTCCAATTAAACCTGTTGGACTATAACCTGGTGCTGTGTGATTTTTAACTAAGACTAACGGGTACGCCATACAGGACTGAGATGAGGAAGACTTTCTTCACTCAGAGAGTTGTGAACCTGTGGAATTCCCTCCCACAGGAAGCTGTTGGGGCCACTTGATTAGATATATTCAAAAGGGAGCTGGAAGTGGCCTTTGCGGCTAAAGGAATCAAAGGTTGTTGGGATATTGATTGGGATACTGAAATTGCATGATCAGCTAGGATCATATTGAATGTTGATGTGTGCTCAAAGGGCCAAATGACCTACTCCTGCCCCTAGTTTCTATGTTTCTACACCACAATCCAACCCCTACTTGCATTCAACCATCTGATCATTTGCTGCAATGCCCATCTTCCTCATTCTGCAGTGTGGACTACCAGAGACATTTGTATCATAAATGAGTGATGTGCTGGAATACTGGAGGGTGGTTAATGTAGTGCCAATATTTAAGAAAGACCATAAGGAAAAACTATAGACCGAACCTAATGTCAGCGGAGGGATAGAGGGGATTTTGAGAGATCGGATCTATATGCATTTGGAAAAGCAATAACTGATTGAGATAGTCAGCTTTTGTGTCTCACAAATTTGATAAAGTTTTTTGAAGAGGCGACTGTAAAGGTAGCTGAGGGAAGAGTGGCAGCCATTGCCTACATAGACTTTAGCAAGGCCATTGACAAGGTACCACACAATAGACTGGTTGTTAAAGTTAGATCACATGGGATCCAGGGAGAGCCAGGCACTTGGGTCCAAAATTATCTTGATGGTAGGGGACAGAGGATGGTGGTAGAGACTTGTTCAGACTGGAGGCCTGTGACCAGCGGTGTACTGTAAGGCTTGGTGCTGAATCCACTATTGTTTATCATTTATATAAACAATTTAGATGAGAATGTAGGAGGCATAATGAGTAAGTTTATGAATAACATCAAAATTGATGGTTGTAAAGGACAGTGAAGAAGGTTATTTAAGAGTGCCACATCTTCTTGATCAGCTGGACTAGTAGGCCGAGGAATGGCAGATGGTCTTTAATTCAGATTGCTGGGATCTTTCAAGATCAGATGTTCTATCACCATTAAGGTCATTGGACACCACTTCATACCTAGGTTTACTGCTGATGTTACTAGATGGAGCCACTGAGAGAAGTTCCATCTTATTTCCAGTGACTTGTGTAAGTAGTGAGCTGCAAATATTATCTGTGGGCTCCTCAGCAGCTAAAGAAGGAGAACTTATTTCATCAACAAGAATCTGATTTTTGGCTTCTTGCGCAATTAACACATGACGGTCACCCCATTATTCTCCCTCCTGCTGGAATGGCAAACCACACTATTCTTTTAATGAATCAGTTAGGATAATTAAATCATCAATCTGTCGAGTCATAACCTTAAATTATAAGTTTTTAAAGGCGTTTTGTTCCACCTGGAAGGTATAAAGATAAATCATAAATTGTTTTTCCTTAAAACTATATTCTCTTGCTTTTTGTTTTAAAACTGAACACTTTGCTGGACTGACCACACAATTGCCTCAATAATATGATGCCAGTTGACCACAATTTCTGGAAAAATCTGATCTGTAGTAACTAAGGAACAAAATCGTATGTCTTCCTCTTGGAATGCATGCTGTTTGCACTGCATAGACACTCCAGTCAAGCTAACATAAAGAAATCACAGGTATCTACACAGTGCATCTCAAACAAAGGAAAGCACTGAAACACATTCTGCATGAGATGGCAATTATTATCTCCTAAAGTACACTTGGCTAACACGCATCAAAAATCATCTTGTTAATGCAAGTGACTTAATCAGGAGCACTGCTCATGTAACTGAAACAGATGGTTTTAAATTTACAGTTTTGAGGTTTTTCCTTAGTTTGTTTTCTTTCCCAGAAAGAATCCTGAATTTCACCTGAAAATTGAAGTAATTTCCCACTGTACAATGATTTTATTGCTGCACTTTCAAGTTGTACCCAAGCTTTCACAAAAAATTAATTATAGTGGACCAGCAAGCTACAAAGCATCACTGGGTATTGAGTAATTGTACTCTACTTTTTCTGAACTAATGGCAATAATTTTGATCTTTAAGTAATTCATAATTGTAACTTCTTTTTCTTTTTTCTACTTTCTTCCTTGTCTATGTGTGTACGTGTTGTTAATTATCTCCCACGTTGAATGCTTGAATAAACCATCCTTTTGTTATAACCCTAGAGAACTAATTGTGAATCATTTAAAAAAGTGATTTGGAGGTGCCGGTGTTGGACTGGGGTGTACAAAGTTAAAAAAAATCACACAACATCAGTTTATTGTTCAACAGGTTTATTTGGAAGCACTAGCTTTCAGAGCGCTTTGAAAGCTAGTGCTTCCAAATAAACCTGTTGGACTATAACCTGGTGTTGGAAGATTTTTAAATTTAAAAGAGTGTTTGGGAGACCACACCACAGCCTGTTATGAAAGAGAAAAAACATTTTAAACAAATTCAAAACTGCCTCTTTAGCAGACAGGAAAGGAGAATAGCAAAAATAGTTAAATTCACCTCTCCCTCTTGTCCACAACACATACTAACAACAATTAGAACTGAATTTTAACTTACTCAAAGCTTATTCACTTCCAGGGTTTAAGTTTAAAATTATAGTAAAGCTAACATAAAGCCATTTCAAAATTATGCACTTGTTCCCTTCAGACTGAATACATTATACCAATGGTGTCATCATACCCCTTAGTAAGGAGAGCGTGAAAGAATTCTTTCACGTACTGTAATATCTGGTATTGCATATCTTTGCCTTTGGCTATCAAAATTAATGTAGCCATAAATATTATGTCTCTGGTCATGAGAAGTTCCGCGAATGACATCTCCAAATGGTTAATGGGTTGCACACAGCTGCATCAATAGATGACAAACTTTTCCAGTGCCAATGAAACCATTGACTGATTATACATAGTCTTGTCTGTGTCATCAAAGACCTTGGAATAGTAAGGAACAGAAAGATCTTAACTTGCTGATGTGTGACCAACATGCAGTTTTGCATTTGATATCCTGGTGGTTGTAACAATGTTTTCACACTGCATTATTCATCAGACTCTCTTCCTTTTCATCCAGATTTTCAAAAGAAAGACTGAGAACTGGACACAATAGCTGTCCTCAGTGCAAGACCATCGATTCTGTTATTAATCCACAGCCATGTGCTGAGAAGAGACAGAACCAAAACCATGGGCTAAATTTTACTGGAAGATCCAGCGATAATTAAGTGACTACAGCTGGGGCTGCCATTTGATGAAGTGCAGTGATCCACTTCCAAGAGTTCCTGGCTAACAGTTCAGCAGTGATAGTGTTAGCCATGGCCAGTGCTGAGCCAGCAACTTCAGGAATATGGTGTTTTGATAGCTGGCAGTTCACAGGATGAATTTAACTTCTGACAAGGGTGGCAATTGCTACCAACATTGTCTCTGTGGACCATGGAGTGCCCATTACAGAAATCCTTTCCCCACCTAGAGCCCTTGAGGAGGCTGACAAATTTCACTGCTTGTACTCCATATTGATCATTTTCCGCTGATCATTGATCACAGTTCCAACATGAGAAGGGTTCAATCTATTGAGCCATCTTTGGAGAAAAACTTTTGTAGTAAGGAAGATAAACCCTTCTTAGCAAGATTTTCAAACTGGTCATTCAACCCTGGGTTAGAAAGTGTTTATGGGAAGAAGCTTGATTTAAGAATAAAACCTGCATGGTAATTGTAAAGTAGCGAAATCAGACTGTGCTATCAAGAAGAATAAATACATTGTGAAGCTAACAGAGACATTTGTGTAAATGTGACCTTGACAAGTTACACTGAATCAATGGGCCTCTTCAATAAACAATGCTTATCAAGAAAGTTAACTATTCAAACAACCAACTATTACTACAGAATTCACATGATGGAATTGATTTAGATAAACCTAAGCAGACAATCTTGTGGACTTGAAGTTTTAAATAAAATGTAACATTTTACTGGTTGTCACGATCTAAGATTATTGTCAATAGACTAGCAAGACCTCTGTGATGTAATATCCTGCTACCTTTGAAAAGAAAATATATAAACGAAGCTGTTGAGGTAACTTTGTTACTGTGGACAAGGATTCAAAAGGAGAACTGCGGTCCACAAAACGACAACCCAAATGGTTGTCAGAATGAGAGAGATACAGTCTTCAGGCTCTGGCTGTCTGGAGGTGATTACATAACAGTTATTCAGAAAATACAGGGACATCTTTAAGCATCCTTATTGCCAATCAAATCACAATACCTGATGAACAATCATTCAATGAATGTGTTCTTCACAGGATGAATTTAACTTCTGACAAAAAGTATTTTTTACAATTAATATAACTGCATTCATACAGTAGGAGACATCAAGAAGTAGAAGCATGCATCAGTACTCTTGTTGCACCTCCTGTGTATATTTGACTTACCAAATGATGGAACCAACAGACTGAACAATTGAATCTTCAGATGGCAGTAAATCAATGTAAAAACACAACAAATAATAACAATATAGCCTGTCCAGCCTGATTTACTATTCATCATAGACATAGCTGACCCTGAACTTCAATTCCACTTTTCTGCTCACTTTTTGTATCTTTTGATTCTGCATAAAGCCAAAATCTATCCATCCCAGCCTTAAATACAACAACGATGGAATATCCACAGCTATTTAGTGTTAGCTTATGACAAATTATTGATGACTTGGTAAAGATATAAGGATGGAAATGCAACAGCAACTTTTCCCAAATACATTTCCTTGTGCAACAATAGCTTTTTACTTGAGAAGTGTTGCTACATTCTCCCCTTCTTAGTTCTTTACTGAGTTATCAATCATTTGTCTTAAGCTTTATTATTGTGTTTCATTCTCATTTCCATCACCTTAGTCATCCAAAGAGTTCTAATTTGTGTGTATTACCTTTTCTCCTCATGTGAATGTGTTTGCACTGCAATTGAATTACAATAGACAATAGGTGCAGGAGTAGGCCATTCTGCCCTTCGAGCCTGCACCACCATTCAATATGATCATGGCTGATTATCCTTAATCATTTTCCTGTTCCTCCCTTATCTCCATAACCCTTGATTTCACAATCCTTGAGAGCTCTATCCAACTCTTTCTTAAATGAATCCAGAGACTGGGCCTCCACTGCCCTCTGAGGCAGAGCATTCCACACAGCCACCACTCTCTGGTGGAATTTCTCCTCATCTCTGTCCTAAATGGTCTACCCCGTATTTTTAAGCTGTGTCCTCTGGTTCGGCACTCACCCATCAGCGGAAACATGTTTCCTGCCTCCAGAGTGTCCAATCCTTTAATAATCTTATATGTCTCAATCAGATCCCCTCTCAGTCTTTGCTACCTTCTCTTTGAAGGCATGTCTTTACTCCATCATCTTTTTGCCTACTAGAACCATAATCTCCCTGCCAACTATTCAAAATGGCAACATCTTTCTCATAAAACTGCATCAATACTCTTCAATTCATTAAGGGTAGAACGTAGAACATTACAGTGCAGTACAGGCCTTTCAGCCCTTGATGTTGCGCCAACCTGTGAAACCAATGTGAAGCACTATTCTATTATGGATTGGCTGGACAAAAGTATGGCCTCGACCATCTTCCTCCAATTGCTGGGCTCTGGGCTCCTATGGAGACCTTCTCTTCCTCCTTCTCCCATTCTCCTCCAAGGAAGTGTGGTTTCAATGGTCCTCTTCTGCTCCGCAATCAGCTTCACACTTGTTAGTATTGTTGTGTTGTTCAGCAGGCAGCAGGTGACTGCAACATGAGGAGTACTGACTGGCCTGTTCTGGAGACATCATCAGCAAAGGCTTTGGAAGCGCATACAGCATTTATAGAACAGTACAGGTTCATTTGTCCTCGATGTCGGCCTTCTATCCTACTTTAAGATCAGACTAACCTAGATACCCTTCATTGGACTAACTCCCATGTGCCTATCCAAAAGTCACTTAAATGTCCCCGTTAATGTATCTGACTTTACTACCACTGCTGGCAGTGCATTCCACGCACTCACCACTTTCTGAGTAAAGAACATACCTCTGACATCTCCCCTAAATCTTTCTCCAATTACCTTAAAATTATGCCCCTCGTGATAACCATTTCCACCATGGGAAAAAGTATCTGGCTATCCACTCCATCTATGTCTCTCAATATGTTATGCACCTCTAACAAGTCACCTCTCATCCTGCTTTATTCCCTCAACCTTTCTTCATAAGACATGCCCTCCAATCCAGGCAGCAGTTTGACAAATCTCCTCTGCACCCTCTCTAAGGCTTCCACATCTTTCCTATAAGGAGGAGACCAGAAGAGAACACAATGTTCCAAGTGTGGTCTAACCAGGACTTTATAGAACTGCAGCATTACCTCATGTCTCTTCAACTCAATCCCCCTGTTAATGAAAGCCAACACACCATATGCCTTCATAACAGCCCTTTCAACTTGAGTGGCAACTTTGAGGGATCTGCGGACATTGACCCCAAGATCCCTACGTTCCTCCACACTGCCAAGAATCCTGCCTTTAAATATGTATTCTGCATTCAAATTCCGCCTTCCAAAGTGAATCACTTCACACTTTTCCAGGTTGAACTCCATCTGCCACTTATCAGCCCAGTTCTGCATCCTGTCAATGTCTCGTTGCAACCTACAGCAACCACAACTCCACCAACTTTTGTGTCATCAGCAAACTTACTAACCCATCCTTCTACTTCCTCATCCAAGTCATTTACAAAAATCATAATGAACAGAGGTCCCAGACAGATCCTTTCAGAAGACCACTGGTCACTGAGCTCCAGGCTGAATACTTTCCTTCTACCACATTCTCTGACTTCTATGGACCAGCCAATTCTGTATGCAGATAAACAGGTTTCCTTGTACCCCATGCCTCCTTACTTTCTGAATGAGCCTACCAAGGAGAACCTTGTCAAATGTTTTGCTAAAATCCATGTACACCACATCCACTGCTCTACCTTCATCAATGCGTTTAGTCACATTCTCAAAGAATTCAATAAAGCTTATGAGGCATGAGCTGCCCTCACAAAGCCATGCTGATTATCTCTAATCAAATATGGTTTTTCATATAATCATAAATCCTGTATCTCAGAATCATCTCCAAAACTTTGCCTACCACTGACGTTGGACTGACTGGTGTATAATTCCCAGGATTATCCCAATTCCCTTTCTTGAACAAGGGAATAACATTTGCCACTCTCCAATCATCTGTCAGTACTCCAGTGGACAGTGAGGATGCAAAGATCATTGCCAAAGGTGCAGCAATCTCTTTTCTCACTTCCTGTAGTAACCTAGGATATATCTTCTAGGAGAAAGTGAGGACTGCAGATGCTGGAGATCAGAGCTGAAAATGTGTTGCTAGAAAAGCGCAGCAGGTCAGGCAGCATCCAAGGAACAGGAGAATCGACGTTTCGGGCATGAGCTCTGAAGAAGGGCTCATGCCCGCAACGTCGATTCTCCTGCTCCTTGGATGCTGCCTGATCTGCTGCGCTTTTCCAGCAACACATTTTCAGCTAAGATATATCTTGTCTGGCTCAGGGGATTTATCTATCCTTATGTTTTTCAAAATTTTCAGCACATCCTTCTTCCTAACATCAACTTGTTCTAGTATATCAGTCTGTTTCATGTTGTCCTAAGAAATGTCAAAGTCCCCCTCAGGAGTGAATACTGAAGTAAAGTATTCATTAAGTACCGCCTCTACTTTTTCCAACTCCAGGCACAAGTTCGCTCCACTATGCCTGATTGGCTCTACCGTCAATCTGGCCATCCTCTTGTTTCTCACATAAGTGTAGAACACTTTAGGATTTTCCTTAATCCTACCCACTAAAGCTTTTTTATGCACCTTCCTAAGTCCACTCTTCAATTCCTTCCTGGCTATCTTGTAACCCTCTAAAGCCCTGCATCTTCAAGAAGTCAATTCTCAGTTCAATGCAGGTATGTGATAGTGGATTACACTGGTCATAGTCCCTCTTTGTCTCATGAGTGAGTGCTGGGAGAGTGTTAGAAGTCAATCCTTCAGAAGACAGCCTTCATCCCTTTGTTGCCGCTCATGAAGTTTGCATGTTGGCCTGAAGATGTGCAGTACATGGGACTCTTGAAGGATAAAAACATCGGGTGAGTTAACTACAAACCTCAGGTTTTTTTTCTCTGAAGCCACAGGCAATAATACATTCACCGAGTGGGAACCTCTTCTGTTCAGGAAACAGCAGGCTGGCTTGGCTGGTCTCTCAGTACCAAGATAGTTACATGGGTGCACTTGGTTCTCCCTGGATCCCTTAATGGTGTCAAACATCAATGTCCTCCATGCCTGCGATGACTTAGTGTTTCAAAATGGATCTATTCACCTAGCTGCTGGAATAAGGAGTCCTTGACCTGCCATTGGCAAAATGAGTTGCCAACTGTAAAATAACATATATGGGGATTAAAATCTTGTTGCTACTGCACACAAATAGCAAGGAATAGCTCACTTCACCTGAAACTCAACCTTTTGAGATGAAGGTTTATGAGGTAATAAAACGTAATATGTTTTATGCAATGCATACATGTGTTAAAATGACTGCAACCTATCCTCAGAACATCCCAGATGTATCTATCAATATTGTGCACCATAAATCCCTTTAGAATCTTACACATTTCAATAATGTCACCTCTCATTCTTCTAAACTCCACTAAGTGCATGCACAACTTACTCAAACTCTCCTCATAAAAAGTCCTTTCAATTGTAAGACAGTAAGAAACAGCAAGGCTGGGAGTTATGTGGATGACACATTTTTAGACATGGTCATCCCACCGCTCAAAGAAGTGCTGTTGGAGTGGGAGTAGGTGACCGCTAATCAGCGGATGAAAAACAGGCAAGTAGCCAGGGAAACTCCAGCGTGCATCTCACTTAAGAACGTAATTTTTCTCTGTGTTGCAAAACAGTAAAAGTAACAGTTCCTCAGGGAAGTGCAACCAGAGTCCAGCTGCACAAGAGGGGGGGAGCAGAAAGAGAATCATAGAATCCCTCCAGTGTGGAAACAGGCCATTTGGCCCAACTAGTCCACACCAACCCTCTGAAGAGTAACCCATCTAGACCCATTCCCCTACCTTACTCACATTTCTCCTGACTCATGCACAAAACTTTATACATCCCTGAACACTACAGGCAATTTAGCATGACCAATTAACCTATCCTGCACATGTTTGGATTATGGAAGGAAACCAGAGCACCCAAAGAAAACCCATGCAGACACATGGAGAACATGCAAACTCGAAATAGATAGTTCCCGAGGCTGGAATCAATCCCAGATCTGTAGCACTGTGAGGCAGCAGTGCTAGCTACTGAGCCACCATGTCATCCACATTAACCTTGTATTATTAATCTTTATTTCAGAACTTCAATATTTGTTGCCCTACTAATAATATCAACCAAGCTACAGTATCCCTGTTAAGCTACAGTGTCCCTGTTAGACGAGGGAGAACAATCATGGGAGGAAATAATGGGGGAAACAGTCTGCATTCCTACATGACTCTAGGATGATTTGTTGCTTCCCAGGGGTCAGGGTCAAGTACGTCACCAAATAGCTGCGGGACATCCTGAGCTGGGAGGGCAAATGGTCAGAAATTGTGGTTCACATTGGGATCAATGACTTCAGCAGAAAGAGGATAAGGTTCTGCAACAAGAATCCAGGGAACTAGGATCAATTTCCCTTCTTCAATTACCTGCAACAAAGTTAATTTGAAAGGAGATCCTTTACCTTGTGAATACCTTCCTCCCAGACAAAGTGAATTCATGTTTTGAAAAAGGAGCTAATTTAACCAGGCTTTCTTGATTTCATAAAAGAGTGAACTTTTTAGTTACTGACTGTGAGAAGACATTATAACACAATATACACAGATTAGGAATAAGAAATTTGTCCAAAAAAGATAAGAAGTTTAAGATCAGTCTCTGAGACATTTGTGAAGAGCAGAAATTGAACTATTTTTTCACAAATTTCTCGGTTAAAAAACATGTTTATTTGCTTGTATTTCCTTTGTGAAGATATAGAGTGAGGATATTGGAAGTAGCCTTTCAAAGACAGGTTTGCTGTGCTCAATCTAAGTTCTGTAATTACAATAGATCATCATTTTTGCTCTGCTGGACAAAGAATTACTGGATGGAATTGGCATCTCAGAGCAACTCTGTAACTAAATATACAGACAAAGGACAAACACTTTACTTGAGAAGTGCCTGGCTTTGGTATTTGGTGATCTGAGACATTCTGGGAGAGGATAGTCTACTATAGAATGTTCCTGAAATTCATGCACAATAGAATAACTGAGAAACCGCTACTTTAGCCAATTAAACTCATGTGCTGTTCCAGGCTTTTTCTCAAATAATGTGTTCTTTGTTTCTCTGTAGATACCTAATGTACATTTTGATCTATGATCATCTTGAGGCTAAGTGCAGAGACCATGACGTAGCTGCAAAAAATGAACAACTACATTGCTGATAAAATTCAAGATCGAAACAAGAAGCCATGTTCTAAAAAGGCAGATTAAGTGGGCAGTACGGTGGCTCAGTGGTTAGCACTGCTCCCTCACAGTGCCAGGGACCTGTATTCAATTCCAACCTCGGGTGACTGTCTGTGCACATTCTTCCTGTGTCTACCTGGGTTTTCTCTGGGTGTTCTGGTTTCCTCCAACTGTCCAAAGATGTGCAGGTCAAGTGAATTGATAATGCTAAATTGCCCATAGTGTTCAGGGATGCGTAGGTGTATTAGTCAGGGGTAAATAGAGGATAATAGAGTAGGGGAATGAGTCTGGGTGGGTCACTTATTAGAGGATCAGTGTGGATTTGTTGGGCTGAAGAGCCTGTTTCCACATTGTAGGAATTCTAATTCTAAAACTAACATTTTGTGTTAATTTGTATGCTATTTGTGCATCATCACTTATATTCATATTTTGAGATTCTTTTACCAATAAAAGTTTAAAGCTGAATGTCTCCTTTGTTCCTTCCAATTCTAAGCAGGAGAACAATAATTCACGGACCTAAATATAACTAGCATGATACCAATCCCAACTGCTCCCAACCTGGGGAGAGATCTGCTCCAGTCACTGGGATCAACCATTGCCAGGTGGTCCCACTAACTGGAAGTGTTAGAAAGAGGTTCCAATGGCAAAGGGTTAAACGCAGAGAAATTGTTTCCTCTTGTGTGAGAACCTAGGACAATTTTAGAGTAACAGGATATCCATTTAAGACAGGGATAAAAAGGTGCTTTTTCTTCTCAGACGGTAGTGAATCTGTAGAATTCTTTACCACAGAG
Organism: Chiloscyllium plagiosum; assembly: GCF_004010195.1. Classification (NCBI taxonomy): domain Eukaryota; kingdom Metazoa; phylum Chordata; class Chondrichthyes; order Orectolobiformes; family Hemiscylliidae; genus Chiloscyllium; species Chiloscyllium plagiosum. The sequence continues at coordinate 41,875,817 of NC_057714.1, read as the reverse complement.
GGCTGTCGAGGCTGGGCCTTTCAATATCTTAATGGCTGAGATAGACAGATTTCTAATGTTGATTTTGCTGCACAATCATGCTTATCTCACTGAGTTGTATGTTTTAGTTTAACAGTCAATTTTTTTTTAAAATCGGGTTTTTAGAGATTTTTACTTGAAGATTTGATTTTCTTCCACAAAGTTGCTACTATGAGTTATGCGTTTAGTAACAGACTTTAAAACCATGCCAACATTTTGAAGAGGTTGCGAGACAGGTTGACTTTGTTGTGTAAACCTGCTTATCTCGCTGAGTTATGCTTTTCAGTTAAAAACACTTCTGATTTTAAGAATATGCTAGCACTTTGGAGGGGATTGCAAGGAAGGTTAATTTTAATGTGCAAATATTCTTATCTCACGAAGATATGCATTTTAGTGTCATATAAAGTGAATTCTAAGAACATGCCAGCATTTTTGACAGATTGCTAGAAATGTTGATTTTGTTGTGCAAAATCTTGCTTATCTCATGAGCTTTGCAGGTGAATAGTATATTACACAGATTTTAAGCAAGTGCCTGCATTTTGGAAATTCTTGCTGACTGTATGATTTTGTGATGCAATATTGTTTATCTAACTAGGTTATGCATTTTACCAACATAAAGCAGCAAATTTGAAGATTATATTCAGACTGGAGGCCTATGACCAGCATTGTGCTGCAGGGGTTGGTACTGAGTCCACTGTTGTTTGTCACAAAAAAAGGATTTGAATGAGAATATCGGACACATGATTGGTAAGTTTGTGGATGACACCAAAATTGGTGACATGATGCACAGTGAAGAAGGCTATCTAAGAGTACAATGGGATCTTGATCAACTGGACCAGTAGGCTGAAGAATGGCAGATGGAGTTTAATTTAGACAAATGTGAGGTGTTACGTTTTGGATAGACAAGGCAGGACTTACAAAATGAATTGTAAAGCCCTAGGGAGTGCTTTTGAACAGAGAAATCTAGGAGTGCAGGTACATAGTTCCTTGAAAATGGTGTCACAGGTAACAAAGTATTTGGAATGCTTGCCTTCAGCAGTCAGAACATTGGGGACAGGAGTTAGGATGTCATGTTACAGCTATATAAGACATTGGGAAGGCCACATTGAGAGTACAGTATACAATTCTGGTCATCTTGCTATAGGAAGGATGTTATTAAACTGGAAAGGGTGCAAAAAAGATTTACAAAGATGTTACCGAGATAAGAGGGTTTGAGTTATAAGGAGAGGCTGAGTAGGCTGGGATGTTTTTCCCTGGAGCATAGGATGTTGAGAATGACCTTATAGAGGTTTATAAAATCATGAGGGGCATAGATAAGGTGAATAGGACCTGTGCGATGACCTTTTCACACAGATGGTAGTGCGTGTATGGAATGAGCTGGCAGACAAAGTGGTAGAGACGAGTACAATTACAACATTTAAAAGACATTTGGACAGCACATAGAGAAGAAAAGATTTGAGTGATATGGGCCAAGTGCAGACTAATGGGACTAGTTCGGTTTAGGAAATCTGGTTCAGCATGGACGAGTTGGGCTGAAGGGCCTGTTTCTGTCTGTAATGACTCTATAGTCAGGAAGAGAATCAAGGTTATGGGAATAAGGCAGGAAGGTGGAACTGAAGGCTGAAACTTTATTGCTGGAACAGCACAGCAGGTCAGGCAGCATCTAGGGAACAGAAGATTCGACGTTTCGGGCACATGCCCTTCTTCAGGAACTGAAGGCTAACAGATCAGCCATGATCTCTTTGAATGATGGGGCAGACCTGATGGGCCGAGTGACCTACATCTGCTTGTACATTTTATGGCCTCATCAGTTCCATTGTGGCACTGGCTTTGGGAGGCAGAAAGCATCAGAGTTGCCACTTCCAATTATGGTCCAGCAGTCCCTGCTGGAAGTCTATGTGTCTCAGTTTTTGTTTACATGTACTTTTAAGATCAGGTGAGGACAAGGTCAGAACATTTGAGAAAGCTAATGAACTCTGTTAACCTTCACGGAAGCCATAACTATAAATAGTAAGCTCCACATGACTGACATATAAAATTACGTCTGTAGTGCAAATTTCTGATAGTGTTTGTGTTGTCAGTGTATCTGAAGCTCACTTTCTCATTAGGATTACTATGAGTGTGGTAATTGGTGCTGCGATTGATAATGGAAGTAGAAAGTCCACGAGCTCGTGCGGCCAGAATACTTAAAGCAACATTTTTACAAGCACTGCAGAATAATGACTGTAAATCCCTGAACGAAATCCTAGGGAAGAAGAAGATAGATGTTGATACCATTTTTGAAGTGGAAGATGAAACCATGATTTTGGCATCTTATAAACAAGGTACAATTCATCAGACTAAAACCTAATTAAAATCTAAAGGTAAACGAGCTGCGTGTTCTATGTAGGTCAAGGTCCATCAAGTTACAAACTGTATTTCAATCATAACATATAAATTAATGAGAACTTGATGTCAAAAATGGCAAATTTAATTTTAGATAGATATTTCAACAATTATTAACTGTTACATTAAATTTTCATAAAATGATCACATTTGTTTAACCATTCAAAAAAAAGTGCTGACCTACATATCTAATGGATTCTGATTTTAAACTGATAGAAACAAATGATTTTGTCTATGACTGTGTTGTCTGTCACAACTTCCCAATTTATCATAAAATTATGTTGATAGTAAATCTACAGAACTCAGATTTTACAAAGTTATTGTAAAAACAGCAATTACGTTTCCTACAATCATTTAAATAATGATTAACAAAGTTATTAATGGGTAGATTTGAGTTCACCAAACAAATCTGCCATTTAAAGTTCTTGAGGACCTAAAATAACTACATAGAGGCTGGTATCCCATCATCATGTCATCCTTTATTTGCAAGTGCAAAATACACTGGCTAAGTCCAGCCAGCTCAGAGTCAGTCCCTGAAGTGAGATGATCCTGAATCTCCTGTTTATTTTTTTTTAACAGCATAGAGTCAATCCCCTAAATTGAGGAGACTCTAAATCTCCTGTTTATTTATTTTATTAAACAAATTACAAAAACAGTTTACAACAAACAGTTACATTTACAGCAATTTTACAAGGGAGAGGAGCAGCAAAGCCAGGCCCCAAACCCTACCATTCAAACAGTTTACAGGGACATGAGGACAAACCTCAAATCTCAGTTTCACAAAGATACAAAGAGACAACAGCAATGACAGTTGTACATTAGACAGTACTGTTACATACAGAAGTGCAGACAATACAGACTCAGCAAGCCCCCGCCCTCCCACCTTCCGACCACTCTAAGGCAGCCCGCCCCTACCCACCTTCCGGTTCTCGGTCCACCCCATGCCCCTTCCAGTTCTCGGTCCGCCCTGACACACTTTTTGACCACCTCTAGGACAGCCCGCCCTGGTACCCACCTGGGGTGACAGCGGTCAGGACGGCCTACCCACCATCCGGCTTCACTAACCATTCTCAGCACCTTCTGACCACCTCTGGGGCAGCCCACCCTGGTATCTGCCTGAGGTGACAGCGCTGAGGATGGCTACCTGCCTTCTGGCTAATCTCCTGTTGGAATCTGTCAGCCAGGGCTCCCTGATTGGTCCAGGTTAGTAAACCCAATCACGGATTTCATAGTCAATAAGATCGACCTGGCTCCAATCACTACATTACTAATGTCCATTCATAAGGTACTTTTGAAGAAGCGCTTAGTAGTTCTTGCATTAGGGAAGAATTTCTTTGAGATCCAGTACATATGGTAGCAGTGTTTCAACATGATGTAAAGTATTTCCTGTGTGGCTGTTTCTATCTAAAATACTTTTTACATTAACACTGTGGTTACACTTGGTACATTGGCTGGAAGGTACTTCGGGACAACCTGTAGTTGTGGAAGATTTTTTTTCAGTGCAAACGCTTTTTGGAAAAAAATAAGAATTTGCTTACATTAACTGATCAGATACTGCCTGCACACTAAGCTGCCTGAGGGAATCCTTGCATAATTGACAGGAATGTAAAGGCCCAAATTCTTATCTGCACACCAAGTGGAGGAGGCTGAAGCCATACTATCTCTGAAATTATACTACCTCTGAAAAATGTGCGGAGAGAAGGGAAAAAATGTTATCTCCATATGAATAGTCGTTCTTCTAGAAATTAGATGAAGGCAAAGAGGAGTGGACTAATTTCTTTGGTATTGTCTCAAAAGGAATGTTCTCAGATGCCTGACAGGTGTTATCTAATGGGAATATGTAGGTCATTGCACAAAAGCTTGCGTAATTCCAAATATTTTCCCGTAGTTCTTTTTCTGCTATCCCATCCAACTATTCATACAACTTAACACCTCTTTGAATAGCTACCATTTATGGCAATGCTGCACATGCTGAAGCCACACCAGTGTATTATAGCCACTTCACACGGGAATTATAAGGTAACTTGGCATGATGAAGGTTTCCACATAATCAAATGATGAGCAGCAGAGTGGGACATTTATTGTGTCAATGGATATTTTTATGAAACTTGCATTGTCTCAGGAGGCGACAGGCCTGAACTATAAATGGATCCTGAAATTTCAAGTCATAATTTGCTTCAAAAGTGAAGGGCCTCCTTCAACTTAGAACTTGTACCCATCCTGTACTTATTTAATATCCCTCCTCCCATCCATCCACAGATACATATACATATAGGGGAGGCAATGGCCTAGCGATATTATTGCTAATCTAGTAGTCTGGACACTCAGATACTGTTCTGGGGACCTGAGTTCTAATCCCACCACGGCAGAGTCTAATGATGTCAAAAGTCTAATGAGGCCTAAAGAGTCAAAAGTCTAATGATGACCGCAGAACCATTGTTAATTATCAGGAAACACTTATCTGGTTCACTAATGTCCTTTAGGGAAGGCAATTGCCATCCTTACCTGGTCGGGCCTACATGTGACTCCAAGCCCATAGCAACGTGGTTCACTCTGGACAATTAATGATGGGTAATGAACGCTAGCCTAGCCAATGATGTAAACTTCCTGTGAATGACTAAAATAAAATATGCTATTTCTGTATGTGAATGTTGCCTTTAATAGAGTTTGTCTCTAAAGATTCCATGTGTTGTGCATATATAATGCTCTGCCTGGTAGTTCATCTGCTGTGGTTTGGAAAATTCCTATTGAAAAGCAGTTTAAGTCACATGAGGAAAGCAGATGATCATGGTGTGTGCAGGGTCATTAGCAAGCAAGGGAGGCTCAAAGGCATATTCTCAGAATGTCCATAAAATTCTCTACATTAGACCTCCTAACAAAATATAAAGTATTTAAACAGTATTCAGAGCAATGGTTTCTAGATTCAGATATATCTCAATGCAGAAAAACAACCCATTAAGATTTGCTTATCAATTGAAATGAAGATTAACACAGACTTAACTCATCAAAATTAACAGCAAAAAGCCAAAAAAGATCCCCAAAAGGTTATGGACCAAATTAGAAGATCAATTCAGATTCAAAATATACTTCCATGTTCATCAGCCATAATTAATTCGGTTTAGGCAGAAGTTGTAGAACTCATGGAATATTTTGTGAGCAGACGCAGAGAAAACAGCTCATTATGTGGTCTTTCAGATGGTGAGCTAGTGAATAGAATTGTTGAATTAATGCTCATATCCAATCCTATGGAAGCTTTCCAGAAACATTTATTCGACAAACTGAAAAGCTTTAACATCAACAAGCTATAAGAGAATGGATGTTAGTACAGAAGGATCCTTACAGGTTAACACAGCTTACATGTTCTAAGTACAAACACAATTGTTAACATAATCAATAGAATACCCAAATATAAAAGATGTGTCAGAAAGGGTGACCTTCATCACGTACCAAGGAAATGTTCCGTTTTCAACCAATTTTGCAAGGCATATGGCAGAAAAGCCCTTTGGCAGAGGCAGTGCACAAGGGTGAAGCCGAATGTAGCTACAAAGAGCCATACACTGACCTAAACTTACCTCACACAAGGAGAACCTTAAAACTACACTAAAGACAATATGATATTCTTCCAGAGGCAGCTACATGAAGCATTCACCGAACTATAATCTGGTGATGTAAACCAGGAGACAAAGAATAGTGAACACATTTCACACAGTCAATCTAATGGAAAGCGTCAATGTCATCACATCATCTGAAGTCTTTGCAAAAAAATTTAGCTATCCATTCTCAGAAAACTGGCAACGATTTGTTATTGACTCAGATTGACAGGGCAAGTGGCTCAGAGAGTTCCAAACATTAGTACCCATAGACATGAGAAGTCTTGACAAAACTCACTGCATTCAACAGTTCACCAGTTCCACATTAAACCGGATTTTTGTTGAGATAGATGTTTTATAGTTTATCAACAACACAAACTTATGACCTTGCTATAATTTTGCAGATTTTACAATAATCTGAGTTCTGTGCTTGAAGATACAATACACATCCGTAACAGACTTACTGAGGAACCAAAATGATTGTATTTCACTAAGAGCCTGACTGTAGATGTGGCAGGCATCTTTAAGCAACTTACTTTTTAAGATAGGTACATGTCATGGAACTATCTTAAAAAGTAAATTGCTTCTCTGGTCTGGAATCAATGCAATAACACAATGTCCTTTCTTATTATCCAGGTTACTGGCTGCCAAGTTACAAACTGGGGTCATCCTGGACAACAGGCCTACACTTAGCAGTGATGCTTGGTAACCTGGAGAGTATGGCAGTGCTACTAAATCATCAAGCTAGTGTAAATTATCAACCAAACGGGAAAGCACCTTTACATGTTGCCATTGATGTGAGAAACAGGGACTGCGTTAGCAAATTGTTACATCATGGAGCTAAAGTAAATTCTTTTTCACTGAGTGGATATACACCATTACATTTATGCAGAACGAAGGAGTCAGTTTCCTGTGCAAAACTACTGATCTGGAATGGTGAGCTGTGATAGCTTTTTTGTTAAAATGTTTCCAGATTTCTTTCTAATATTAAAATATTAAGCAAATATACTTCCAGGAACAAGAAAATAATGCACATTATTTGAATGTTATTGTCTCCTTTAGAATGCATTTTCAATTTCTCTTTAGGACCCATTAAGCATGCCTACTTCCCGTCCTGACTAATATGGGTAGGTAAAAATGGGGAGCCATGGGCACCCACGTGGGCCCCAGCTATACCTGCCTCGTCATAGGATAGGTGGAACAGTCCATCATCCGCAGTTACACCGGCACCATCCCCCACCGTTTTGTCTGCTACATCGTTGACTGTATCGGCACCGTCTTGTGTTCCCACGAGGAGGTGAACAGTTCCTCAACTTCACTAACACCTTTCATCCTGACCTTAAGTCACGTGGACCATCTCGGACACGTGCACCCCTTCCTGGACCTCTCTATCTCCATCTCTGGCGACCAACTCAACACGGGTATCTATTTCAAACCCACTGACTGCACCTGCACCTCCTCCCACCCCACCCACCCTCTTAAAAACGCTATCCCTTACTCGCAATTCATCCAACTCCACCGTATCTGCTCTGAGGAAGAGGAATTCCACTTCAGATGTCCTCCTATTTCCAGGACTGCAATTTCCCCTCCCTTGTGATAAACAATGGCCTCCAGCACATCGCCTCCACTTCCTGCACATCTGCCCATGAATCCCACCCCTCCAACCTCAATAAGGACAGAACTTAACTTCCAACCCACTAATCTCCAGATACAGTGCATAATCCTCTGCCATTTCTGCCAATTACACAATCAGGCGCCACCACCAGAGATAAATATTTCCTCCCCACCACTATCTGCATTCTGCAGAGCCCATTCTCTCCGTGACTTCCTAGATAGGTCCACGCACCATGCCAACTCAACCTCCACACCCAGCACTTTCCCTTGTCACCACAAGAGTTGTAAAACCTGCACCCACACCTCCCCCCTCACCTCTGTCCACGACCCTAAAGGACCTTTTCACATCAGGCAGAGATGTTCCTGCACATCCATCCACCTCATCTACTGTGCCTGTTGCTCTTGATGTGGTCTCCCCTACATCAGAGAGGCAGGACTCTAACTCGTGGAGTGTGTCAGGGAACATTTCTGGGAAACACACACCAAACTATCCCACCACCCTGTGGCTGGCCACTTCCACTCCACCAAAGACATGCAAGTCCTGGGCCTCCTCAACCACCAAATCCAAGCACCGGACGACTAGAGGAAGAACGCCTCATCTTCCAGGTTGGGACCCTCTAACCACACAGGATAAACATCGCCTTCACTTGTTTACAAACCTCCCCTCCTCCCACCTCATCCCAGATCCAATCCTCCAATTTGGCACTTCTCTCTTGACCTGTTCTACCTGTCCATCTTCCTTCTCACCTATCTGCTCCACCCTCCCTACCGACCTATCACAATTACCCCCCTGCATCCTCCTATTGCCTTCCCAGCTAGCTTACCCCCAGCCTCACCCCCACCCTTCTATTTATCTCTCAGCCCCCTTCCTCACAGTGGATGAACTGTTCAACCTCCTTGTGGGAGCACGAGGCAGCGCCGATACAGTCATCGATGTAGCAGAGGAAAAGGTGGGGGATGGTGCCAATATAGCTTCAACCAACACCTTCCACCCCGACCTCAAATTTACCTGGACCGTCTCAGACTCCTCCCTCCCCTTCCTAGACCTTTCCATTTCTATCTCGGGCGATCGAATCAACACGGACATTTACTATAAACCGACTGACTCCCACAGCTACCTAGACTACACCTCTTCCCATCCTGCTCCCTGTAAAAATGCCATCTCATATTCCCAATTCCTTGGTCTCCGCCCCATCTGCTCCCATGAGGACCAGTTCCAATACCGTACAACCCAGATGGCCTCCTTCTTTAAAGACCGCAATTTCCCCCCAGACGTAATCTACGATGCTCTCCACCGCATCTCCTCCACTTCCCACTCCTCCGCCCTTGAGCCCCGACCCTCCAATCGCCACCAGGACAGAACCCCACTGGTCCTCACCTACCACCCCACCAACCTCCATCCGTCATCATTTCCACCACCTCCAAATGGACCCCACCACCAGGGATATATTTCCCTTCCCTCCCCATCAGCATTCCGAAAAGACCACTCCCTCCGTGACTCCCTCGTCAGGTCCACACCCCCCACCAACCCAACCTCCACTCCCGCCACCTTCTCCTGCAACCGCAAGAAATGCAAACTTTGCGCCCACACCTCCCCCCTCACTTCCCTCCAAGG
>NC_057714.1:41860019-41866483 GCF_004010195.1 Chiloscyllium plagiosum | reverse complement strand
GATTTCTCCAGTTTCCTCATTTCCCCTCCCCCCACCTTGTCTCAGTCCCAACCTTCGAACTCAGCACCACCTTCCTAACCTGCAATCTTCTTCCTGACCTCTCCGTCCCCACCCCCCACTCCGGCCTATCCTCCTTCCACCTATCGCATTTCTAACACCCCTTCCCCAAGTCCCTCCTCCCTACCTTTTATCTTAGCCTGCTTGGCACACTTTCCTCATTCCTGAAGAAGGGCTCATGCCCGAAATGTCGATTCTCCTGCTCCTTGGATGCTGCCTGATCTGCTGCGCTTTTCCAGCAACACATTTTTAGCTCTGATCTCCAGCATCTGCAGTCCTCACTTCCTCCTCGTGCTTTTCCAGCACCTCACTTTTCAACAGTGACATGGGTGGTGTATGATATTGGCCAAGGGTGGGTTAGCCTGTGGAGGAGTAGCCAGCTTTGGTTGTAGTTGGACTAAACGCACTATGAAACTAGCCATTGGGAAAACTTAACATGGAAACCAGAGCAGGTTCTTGATGGGTTCAATTCTCCACTTGCTCCCAAATACTTGTTTGTTGGACACCAGACACCAGCACAGAGGCATGGTGGCACAGTGGCAAGCTCTGCTGCCTCACATTGCCAGAAACTAGGGTTCGATTCCTATCATGGATGACTATCTGATTGCATGTTCTCCCCTTACCTGCATGGGTTTCTGCAGGGTGCTTTGGTTTGGTCCCATAATGCAAAGATGTACAGATTAAATGGACTTGCCATACTGAATTGCCCTGTACTCTTCAGGGATGTGCAGGCTTGGTGAGTTAGCCTAGTAAGAATAAAATGGGCAGGGTTGTGGCAATTGAGTGAGATGCTCTTTGGAGGATTAGTTCAGCCAAGATGGACCAAATGGCCTCCTTCTGCACTGTAGGAATCAATAAAATCTATGAAAATGGAAGTAGAAAGTCCACAAGTCTGAGCAGCCAGAATACTTAAAGCAACATTTTTACAAGCACTGCAGAACAATGACTGTAAAACCCTGAACAAAATCCAAGGGAAGAAGAAGATACCATTTTTGAAGTGGAAGATGAAATTATGATTTTGGTATCTTATAAACAAGGCACCATTCATCAGACTAAAACCTAATTAAAATAAAAAGGTGAACTGCGTGTGCTATGTAAGTCAAGGTCCATCAAGTTACAAGTCTGTACTTAATAGTAAAATATCAACTAATGAGAACATGATGTCAAAAATTCCAAATTTAATTTTAGATAGATATTTCAACAATTATTAACTGTTACATAAAGTATTCATATTTGTTTAAATGTTCAAAAAAGTGCTGACCTACAAATTTAATGGATTCCGATTTTAAACTGAGACTGAGGTAAGTATTACGAGACATGAAAGTGGGAGGTTCAGCTATTACTGTTGGTGCAGGTAGAGGGATTTCCCAAGTGAGTGCAGAGGGAGGTAGAGTTAGTGTTGTTGCAAATTAAGCTGGGTGAAGGCTAGTAGGGGAGTTATTGCAAGAAATGAGTCTTGGTGAAAGCTGAAAGGTAGGTACAGTAGCAGAGAAAGAGTGTTTGTGCAGTACCTGAGAGAAGATGGTGAAACTTAGGCTGAAAACTTGAAAAGGATGTTGACCTTCTTCTTTCAGTACTGGGCATTCCTCCAGATGGCTGGGACTGGATGACAAACTTGCGCTAGGCTGGCACGGAATGGTGTCATAACCCCCACAGCTGATCCTGAAGGAAGACAAAGTCCCACCTGTGTACCTGGATACCAAGTTGTCCGGTGGATCTCCAGGACCATACCCAGAGCATGAGGTGCTGATGTCCCTCTATCTGCAATGTCTGTGCAAATGTCAGGAACTTGCAGGGCACCTTCAGATGGTCAGTACTTGTCTGGGTGCGCAACGAGTTTACAAAGTGGTGCCAGAAATGTTAGTTAATTCCAGAATATCCATTAAATGGTGAATTGGTCCAGGAATAGCGCATAGTAATCGGACATTGTATTCATCATTAGGCAGCAACAACAGTCGTGGTGGTTGGTTTGGTAACATTCAATAAGGAAGCTCACTCCGTTTTACGGTGAGAATACATCACTGCACCAAACCTGACATGACATTCACTAACCCCCCCAAAAAATGTTTCAGTTCTCTATCAGAACTGAGAAAGTTAAAGATCTGTCCAGATGTAAAATGCATGTCAAAAGAGGAATTCCTTAAAATGTTTAAAGATTCCGAATAAATAAAACTAGTCTAATGTAGTAAGCTAAGCGAAGATAGCAGATTATAAAAGAAATTAATAGAGTATATAAAAGGAAAATGCATACACGTAAACCACCAGGATACACTTAACCAATATAAATTCTTCAGGAAGGTGCTAGTTCTGATGGAATGGGAAAATCACTGCTCCTGTCTCTGGATTAACCAGCCAGCATGGCCTTCCCAACAGAAAACAGAACTCAAGGAATTTAAATATGCAAACATTAGAAACCTGAAACCAAAACAAATACATGGGAAATATGTAGCAGATCTGTAGCAACCAAAAAGAAAAGGGACAGACTAACACTTCCATGTTTTTGAAGAATTTTACCTGAAACATTGAACTATCACCATCTGACCTTATAACTGCTGGTTGATACAATCTGTTTTTCCAGCAGCCCTGTCTTAATTCAAGTTATTATATTTATTTGCTCAAACTTGATTTCTTTTTCTGTTGAACCAGTCAGAGTATTTTCATGAATTAGTCTGGAGCTATGTGGCAATTTCTCACCCTTCCCTTTTAACAGGTGCCAACCTGAATCTACAGGCTAACAATGATTATCAAGATACTCCACTGCACACAGCCGCACGCTTTGGTGTACCTGAACTCGTGGCCCTTTACGTCAACCATGGAGCAGATGTTGATAGTCTTAATGTCTATAATGAAACACCACTTATTACAGCAATTTACTGGGCTTTAAACATGAAGGAACAACAATATAGCACAGACCATCATCTGATCTGTAGAATGCTTATAGACTATGGAGCTTCTGTGAATGCTCGAGATCGGGATTACAAATCTCCACTTCATAAAGCAGCATGGAATTGTGACCATCTGCTCCTGAAAATGTTGTTAGAATCAGGCGCCCATATTGGGTCAATGGATGTCAATGGCTGTGCCTCTCTACAGTACCTCCTGAAGGTCACAGGAGTACGTCCTGCAGCACAACCAGAGAAATGCTATCAACTGCTGCTAAACCATGGAGCTGCAAGGGTTTACCCTCCGCAGTTTCACAAGGTAAGAATGCAAAATCAGATTTAGACAATAATATTTTCAACCTATTATTGATTGTTGCATACTATTTCCAGAAATTGGTGTTTGAAATATTTACATGCAGAACACCTCATGTATGCTCATCCTTTGTCTTCCATTTATTACCAAGTCTATTTCAAACCAGCTTCTCCTCTGTTAAAATAACTAATTAAAGATCCTTCTTCAGTGCCAAGAAGTCACAAATATTCCTGTCATTTCCAAGCGGCAGTTCCTTCTTTAGGTTTTGATTTTTTCTTCATCAGCTGAAGGAAAATTAAGAGAAAAAGCGCTGTTTACACTTTTAACATTAGAATTCTACAATAAATACCATATATACTGGTGTAAAAGTTGAATTTTTTTTACACTATTTTATCAGATTAAATTTATGGGGTCGAATATTATATAGATAGTACTTTTGAAGGGCTGAAATTCGTGCTACATTCCAAACTATCGCATTGTAAGCAGAAGCCCAATGGATCTCGAAACAAATAAAGAAAGAAAACACAACAAATTACGGTAATTACCAGATAAAGACAATAAAAACAAAAATTAATTAATAAGGTTTTGTTTATACATACAAAAAGTGAAGTAGAAATATAATATGGCTTTAAATTATAATTGTATGCTGCATCTTAAATGAAACATATCAACTACAAACGTTCATTAAAATCCTGCTAAATCATACTGTTCGACATCTTCAGCACCGAATAAAGATTCTCCATCCACCTTCATCCATCCAGCCTTGTGGGTGTATGTGGAAGACAATTTCTTGTGGAAATTTCTCATTTGCCAAAATTTTTCACTTAAAACAGCCATCAGCTTTAACTTACTGCCCTCAGCCATACAAACGTTTCTCATGGCCAGTGGTTTTCACCAATATTGCTTTTTCTCCTTTTTGGTTCACAGTTCGATTCTCCAGCATGTCATTTCATCCATGTTTCCAATCCATGATAACTTGTAGCCTTCCTTCTGCTGATTTCTGATAACATACTGGTGAAGCTGTAATATCTTATCTTCTAGTTCAGCAAGCAGCTTTAATTCTCTGCTGAAGTACTAAGTCATGCCTTCTCAAGAACCTCGTGCACCATCCATTTTAAGGCACTTACCTTAAAATCCAAAATTCCATTCCTTTTTGATTTGTGTCGTGCATGAATTTGGATGGCTTCACGACTAACACATTTTCCATTGTGACGATTTTTAAGTACCCACTCAGCAACATTTTTCTCCAGTTGTGGCCACTTGCTTGGGTTACCTCTATTGGCACACTTTTGTTTTGGCATTGTTTGAAGGTGGTTCTATATTTTTCTCCAGTCTCTCACAGGTTTCTCTGAATCACAAAATCCTCTTGCTGCTGCACAGTTATCCGTCTTCTCTCCAACTTCAATAACTTTCAGTTTAAAAGCTGCTGTATATTTTTTGTTTCATCTGGATGGCATTTTTACACAAAGTGATTAAGAAATTTCAAAACCTGAACTAGGTACATGACTGCATTCGACGAATAACATAGTAACTGAGCTCAGCTGAGCTGCACACAAAGGGAGGTTATCACCTGACTCTGATCTTAAACCTTCATGCCAAATTGGTATGAATTGTACATCAAAACACATAATAGCACAAAAAATTTCTCATCATGATATTTATGTACCAGATTATACCTTAACTCACAAATGTTGATCTGTTATCTGTGAAGAACTAGGGTCGATGTTTCCACGAGATATAAGGAAAATTCCAGATTTTTTGGCCAAAAATAGGGGGTCAACTTTTACATGAGATCAACTTTTACTCAAGTATATATTCAGTGCACCTAAGATTTGGAAAGCTACCTGGTCCAGATGGAATGAATTCTAGGTTGCGAAATGAAACAATAACAGAATAAGTAGATATACTGATCACAATCGATTGGATATAGGAATAGTGTCAAAGGTTTCCAAGAATGTGAATGCTATACCACAACTCAAGAAGGAGGAGAGGTATGAGCAAAGAAACTACAGGCAAATCAGCTTAACATCAGGAAATCATGGAAAATTATCTTGATTGAATGATAAGGGAAACATGGAAAGTTGATTGTGGTAGTACAGTGGATGTATATATGGATTTATGGAAGATATTGTATTAATGACACTCTGAGGCTTGTGAATACAATGTAAGTCCATGGAATTAAGGTAAAAGTGGCAGTATAGATACAAATTAGGCTCAATGACAGGGAACAAAGAGTAATGGTATTGAATGTTTTTCAGATTTGAAGATAGTTCGTAATGCTATTATTAAAAGTCAGTTTTGGTTCCTTGCACTTTTGTTTATAAGCAATCTTCATCCAGGTGTAGGAGCAGCATTATGAAGTTTATACAAAATTTGTCAAAGTACCAAATAGTGCTGAACGTTGTTATAGACTCCAGGATAAGATGATGAAATGTAAAAAAAAATGATAGATGGAGTTCAAAGCAGAGAAATGTGAAATGTCCAGTGGGAGGACCTCGTACATTAGACAGTACGTCATTAATTGCAAAATATGGTATCCTGGAAGACATTGGTAATGATTTATAAAAATCCCTGGTAGGATGCAGGTGGTTACTTAAGTTTGCAATAAGAGGATATGCTTCTGTGCATATATGTCTGTTGCCATATTTAAAGTCCAGTCACATGCAATTTTAAATACTCGGAGTCAGGAACTGGCCAGCATGCTGTGGTGCTAGAACATAGAACATAGAACAATACAGCACAGAACAGGCCCTTCGGCCCACGATGTTGTGCCGAACATTTGTCCGAGTTTAAGCACCTATCCATGTACCTATCCAATTGCCGCTTAAAGGTCATCAATGATTCTGACTCTGCCTCTCCCACAGGCAGGGCATTCCATGCCCCCACCACTCTCTGGGTAAAAAACCTACCCCTGACATCCCCCCTATACCTTCCACCCTTCACCTTAAATTTATGTCCCCTTGTAACACTCTGTTGTACCCGGGGAAAAAGTTTCTGACTGTCTACTCTATCTATTCCTCTGATCATCTTATAAACCTCTATCAAGTCACCCCTCATCCTTCGCCGTTCCAATGAGAAAAGGCCTAGCACTCTCCACCTATCCTCGTACGACCTATTGTCCATTCCAGGCGACATCCTGGTAAATCTCCTCTGCACCCTCTCCAAAGCCTCCACATCTTTCCTAAAATGAGGCGACCAGAACTGCACACAGT
>NC_057714.1:41850285-41856874 GCF_004010195.1 Chiloscyllium plagiosum | reverse complement strand
AGTCTCGCCCATGTCCACAGAACCACCTGTCTGTCCCTCTTAACTTTAGAGTCTCCTATAACTACTGCTCTCCACCTCTCCCCCTTTCCCTTCTGGGTCTCAGAGCCGGACCTCGTGCCAGAGACCTGGTCACTGCAGCTTACCCCTGCTAGGCCGTCCCCCCCAACAGTATCCAAAGCGGTATACTTATTGTTGAGGGGAACAACAACAGGGGATCTCTGCACTGCCTGCTTCCTCCCCTGCCCACCTGTCCCCCCCAACAGTATCCAAAGCGGTATACTTATTGTTGAGGGGAACAACAACAGGGGATCCCTGCACTGCCTGCTTCCTCCCCTGCCCACCTCTAACTTTTACCCAGCTACCTCTGTTCTCTGGCGTAACTATGTCCTTGTAGCTTCTATCTATCACCCTCCCAGCCTCTCGAATAATCCTCAGTTCATCCAACTCCAGCTCCAGTTCCCTAACGCGGTGCACAACAGTTCTCAGGGAAGAAATGGTCCCCACTTCTGAGACAGGGATCTGGAGGTATTGATAGGTGGAGTGGTGGAAAGGAGAGCAAATTTGTCTCAGGGAACTGCCACAACAGGCCATGCCACGAGACACAGCCAACGTGGAGTCAGATTGCAGCATGGGCTGGTACTGTGTCCCAGATGAAAGAGGATGTCTAGCAATGCAGGAAGAATCCTCTCCACTCCACTTGGGGCAAATGCCACCATCATCTCTCTGTAATCTCACAACCACAGGGCCAACATTCGCTCTCATTCTGCCAATGAACACACATCTCACCCAGACCTGTGAACTATAATACTCACTATTGCTTGCATTGTGTTCGCTCAACAGATCTCATCCACCTCATCCTCTCAAATTACCAACCCTTCCACCCCTCTTTTGCTTTCTCCTCCCTCACTCGGGACAGCTTACCAACTCTCCTGCTAATGCATTAACACCAGTTAGTTTGTCACTCATTTCCATCAAACTCTGCAATAATCTTTGCTGGGGCACTTTAGTAAATGCCTTCTTAGTACAGTATGTACATTGGTTCCACTTAATCCACCGCATGTTACTTCCACAAAAAAATTTAAATGATTTTCCCTTTACAAAGCCATGTTGACTCTGCTTGATTACCTTGAACCTACCATGGTTCTAACTTCCTCCCAATGGCAGAGGTGAAGCTATTTGGCCTGTACTTTCATATCACTCCCTTTTTGAATAAAGGAGTTACATTTGCTATAATCCAAACTTTCCTCAAATTTAGTGAGCTTTGGAAATTTTAAACCAATACACCATCTAGCTCACTGGCCACTTCTTTTAAGATATTAGGGTGAAGTCCTTTAGGATCTAAGAACTTATCAGCTACCAGTACCAACAGTTTACCACTTCTCTGGTAATTGTAAATTTCCTGAGTTCCTCCCTTCCTTCCATTACCTGATTTATAGCTGCTTCTAGGATTTCATATGTATCTTTTGTTATGAAGACTGATCCAATATACCGACTCAATTCAATCTTCCATCTCTTCATTTCCATTATTAACTCACCAGACTCACTTCCTATGAGATGAAAAGTTCACTTTGTTAACTCCTTTCTTTCTTAATTTATTGTTAAAAGTCTTATTATCTGTTTTAATATTTTGTGCTAGCTTTCCTCATACTTCGATTTTCCCTGCTTAGTAAAATTTTTACTTATTCCTTCTTTTTTTTATGTGCCCTCCTATCTATCTTTGGACGATAATGTACTTTTTCTTTAAATTTGATGCTATCTTGAACATTTCTAGAAAACCATAAATGGTGGGTCCATTCTTTGGCATTTTTCTTACTCATTAGATTGTATCTATTTTATACTTTCTGAAATATCCTCTTAATCTAATTTCTAATTTGCTTCAGCCAACCCAGCTTTCATGCTCTCATAAGTGCCCTTATTAACTTGTTTAAAAATAGTTTTGGACCCATTCCTTTCATACTCAAGCTATTGTTGCTACCATAAGACCATAAGACATAGGAGTGGAAGCAAGGCCATTCGACCCATTGAGTCCACTCCGCCATTTAATGGGCATTTTGATTCCACTTACCCGCACTCTCTGTGGCCCTTAATTCCTTGCAGATCAAGAGTTTATCAATCTTAATGACACCCAATGTTCCAGCCTCCACTGCGCTCCGTGACAATGAATTCTACAGGCCCACCACTCTCTGGCTGAAGAAATGTCTCCTCATTTCCATTCTAAATTGACCCCTCTAATTTTAAAGTGGTGCCAATGGGGCCTAGTCTCCCCACCTATCACAAACAACTTCCCAGTGTCCAACCTTTCTAAGTCATGCATTGTCTTGTAAGTTTCTATTAGATTTCCCCTCAACGTTCTATCTCTAATGAATGCAATCCCAGGATCCTCAGCCGGTCATCATATGTTAGGCTAATCTTTCCAGGGATCATCCGTGTGAATCTCCGCTGGACACGCACCAGTGCCAGTATGTCCACCCCGAGGAGTGAGGCCCAAAATTGGACACAGTATTCTAAATGGGGCCTAACTAGAGCTTTATAAAGTCTCAGAAGCACATCGCTGTTTTTATATTCCAACTCTCTTGAGATAAATGACAACATTACATTTGCTTTCTTAATCATGGACTCAACCTGCAAGTCAACCTTCAGAGAATCCTGAACTAGCACTCCCAGATCCCTTTGTACTTTGGCTTTATGAATTTTCTCACCGTTTAAAAAATAGTCCATGCCTCTATTCTTTTTTCCAAAGTGCAAGACCTTGCACTTGCTCATATCGAATTTCATCAGCCATTTCCTGGACCACTCTCCTAAACTGTCTAAATCTTTCTGCAGCCTCCCCACCTCCTCAGTACTACCTTCCTGTCCATCTAACTTCATATCATCAGTCTCCTTCTCCAGAATGCCCCCAGTCCCTTCATCCCGATCATTAATATATAAAGTGAACAGCTGGGACCCCAACACTGTACCCTGTGGGTTGCCACTTGTCACCAGCTGCCATTCCAAAAAAGAAGCATTTATCCCAACTCGCTGTCTTCTGTCAGACAGCCAATCCTCAATCCATGCCAGTAGCTCACCTCAAACATCATGGGCCCTCACCTTACTCAGCAGCCTCCTGTGAGGCACCTTATCAAAGGCCTTTTGGAACTCCAGGTAGATAGCATCCACTGAGTTTCCCTGGTCTAACCTACTTGTTACCTCTTCAAAGAATTCTAATTGGTTTGTCAGGCATGACCTCTCCTTACTAAATCCATGCTGACTTGTTCTAGTATGACCCTGCACTTCCAAGAATTTAGAAATTTCATCCTTAATATTGGATTCTAGAATTTTACCTACAACCAAGATCAGGCTAATCGGCCTATAATTTTCCATCTTTTGTCTTGATCCTTTCTTGAACAAGGGGGTTACAACAGCGATTTTCCAATCACCTGGGACTTTCCCTGACTCCAGTGATTTTTGAAAGATCACAGTCAGTGCTTCTGCTATATCCTCAGCCACCTCTCTCAGAACTCTAGGATGTAGCCCATCAGGGCCAAGAGATTTATCTATTTTTAGACCCTTTAACATTTCTAGCACTTTCTCTTTTGTAATGGCTACCATATTCAACTCTGCCCCCTGTCTCTCCTTAATTGTTAGGATATTATTCATGTCTTCCACTGTGAAGACTGATGCAAAGTACTTATTAAGTTCTTCAGCTATTTCCTTATGTCCCAGCACTAGCCTTCCTGCATCAATTTGGAGCAGCCCAATGTCTGCTTTCGCCTCTTGTTTGTTTCTTATGTATTGAAAGAAACTTTTACGATCATTCCTAACATACTGGCTAGCCTACCTTCATATTTGATCCTCTCCTTCCTTATTTCTCTCTTAGTTATCATCTGTTTGTTTTTGTAGTCTTCCCAATCTACTTCCAGTCAATTTTTGTCAGTTCCTCTCTCATGCCCTTGTAACTACCTTTATTTAACTGTAACACCATTACATCCGATTTGCCTTCTCGCTTTCAAACTGCAGACTGAAATCTACATATTATGATTGCTGCCTCCTTAGTGTTCCCTTACTTTAAGATCTTTTATAAAATCTGGCTCATTACATGGCACTAAGTCCAGAATAGCCTGCCCCCTTGTGGACTCCATCACAAGCTGTTCCAAAAGGCCATTCTGAAAGTATTCCATGAATTCCCTTTCTTTGGATCCACCAGCAACCTTATTCACAAAGTCCATTTGCAAATTGAAGACCCCACGATCACTGTGACCTTGCCTTTCTGACATGTCCTATCAATTTTCCCTATATCTTGCATCCCTGGTCCTGACCACTGTTGGGAGGTCTGTACATAACTCCCATTATGGTCTTTTTGCCTTTGTGGTTCCTCAACTCCACCCACACAGACTCCACATCATCTCACCCTATGTCATTCAGTGCCATAGATTAAATCTCATTCTTAACTAACAAGACAACTCCACCCCCCTCTATCCACGTCCCTGTCTTTTCGATAAGTTGTAAATCTTTGAATGTTTAACTGCCCGTCCTGAACCCCCTGCAACCGCGTCTCTGTGATGCCTACCACAATGATTTGTGCCGTTAATTCATCTGCTTTGTTACGAATACTACGAGCATTCAGATAAAGTGCCTTCATGCTAATTTTCTTATCCTCACGATTTCCAGCATCTCTAGTAATATGTCCTAAGTTATCATTCCTTTTTGCTTCATTCCTAGCCTGCCTTGAACTTAAACCCTGCAAGGTACCAGGGGCACTTTCATTATGAGTTTGTTAATTAATTCTATCTTGTTGCATTATACCAGGCCTAATATAGACTGCTCACTGGTCAATTCCAGGACATGCTGTTCTAAGAACTGTCCAATCACATCCTATGATGTCCTCATCTAGCTATCTTGGCCCATCTGACTTTTCCAATTGATCCCATGATTATCACTGTGTCTTTAAGCTCCACTCTACCCCATCCCTTTGCCCGAGGTATTGTGTCCTGCAGGTTAAGCCACCACCAGTTGTGTCTCTCTCATGAGCAAACAGCTTTATGTCCTCTGGGACTATGACAACTATACTTACTTACTGTTTGGTTACTGTGAGACATCCTATACACCATTCCTACAAGTGACTTTTAGGTGGTAGGCCTTTTATCATTTCTCATCTCTCACCCAAATCGTTCCACATCCTGGTTTCCATAACTTAGGGCATCCTTCTCTCTTGTGCTAACATCATTATTAATTAACAAAACCATCCTTCCATAATTTGTTTGCTTCCTGCCATTCCTAATTGAAATATTGCCTTCAGATTCAGTTGCCAATGTTGCAGCCATGTTTCTAGAATGGATATCAGATCAAACCTATTTATTTCTATTTGCATGCTCTGTTCATCTGTTTCGAATGCTACATGCATTCAAATACTGACCCTTTAGATTTAATCTTTTTTCAAATTTCAATAATATCCATTGGCTAACTCTTAAATTTTCACTCGCTTTCCATCCTATCACAATAGGTTGCTCATTTCCTGTATGAAAACCGTATTCTTTTGTGTCTCCTCTTTGGTTTCCCATATGGTCCCAAATTTGATCTCTTGCCCTGAATATTTAGTTTAAGGCCTTTTCTAATTCCCTCGTTATGTGGCTTGCAAGAACATTGGTCTCAGCACATTCAGCGACATCCAGTTTCCCCAGTACTGGTGCCATTTCCCTACAAAGTAGAACCCACTTCTTCCATTGCAGTCCCTGAGCCAAGGCATTCATCTGTTGAAGCTGATGTGTCCAGTGCCAGTCTGCATGGCTTCCCTTTCATACCTCACCTAGAGTCACACTCTCCAGTCCCTGGACACTGATCAAATCAGATGACTCAATCCTAAAAAAGGTGCAATTATCTAATAATACAAAGAAAGAGTCTAGCAGCTTTCCCCAGACCTGATGCTACTCAGTGTTGATCAATCCCCCAGGACTGAGTGAGGGCCATGCACCGGATTGATTTGGCTAACTAACCACAGACTAAGCCCCCAGACAGACAACAACACTCCAACTGACCTACCTGTAATCCCTGGTGTCCTTGCACCTGACCTGCAGGATTGACCATGCTCAAACCTGGATTGCAAGGCCACACATCTGAAGACTCGAGTGGGGGCCACATGCCTGACTGATTGTAGCGAATGCCCTGTTGGGTTATCGGATGAGATCCTTAGTTGATTGTGGTGGTCACCCTTGACTAATTGTAGCTAATGCCCTGTTGGGTTCTCAGAAAAGGGTTACTAGGAACAGAATACAGCCCCTCAAAGGTCAGCATGGCGACCTTTGTGTGAAGCCACAGAAAATGGGGGAGATACTAAATGAGTATTTTGCATCAGTATTTACTGTGGAAAAGGATATGGAAGATATAGAAAGTAGCAAAATAGATGGTGACACCTTCCAAAATGTGCATATTACAGAGGAGGAAGTGCTGGATGTCTTGAAAAGCATAAAGGTGGATAAATCCCCAGGACTTGATCAGGTATACCTTAGAACTCTGTGGGAAGCTAGGGAAGTGATTGCTGGGCCTCTTGCTGAGATATTTGTATCATCGATAGTCACAGGTGAGGTGCCGGAAGACTGGAGGTTGGCTAACGCGG
>NC_057714.1:41846568-41849494 GCF_004010195.1 Chiloscyllium plagiosum | reverse complement strand
TAGGGTAAATAGGCAAAGTCTTTTCCCTGGGGTCGGGGAATCCCGAACTAGAGAGCATAGATTTAGGGTGAGAGGAGAAAGATATAAAAGAGACCTAAGGGGCAACTTTTTCATGCAGAGGGTGGCACGTGTATGGAATGAGCTGCCAGAGGATGTGGTGGAGGCTGGTACAATTGCAACATTTAAGAGGCATTTGGATGGGTATATGAATAGGAAGGGTTTGGAGGGATATGGGCCATGTGCTGGCAGATGGGACTAGATTTGGTTGGGATATCTGTTCAGCATGGACAGGTTGGACGGAAGGGTCTGTTTCCATGCTGTACATCTCTATGACTCTATGACTCTATGTGCTCCTTGGCTGATTGTGGTGGTCACCCTTGACTGATTGAAGTTCTACTTCACCCCACCATGGACTGCTCCCTTTGACATTTATGCTTCACCATTTGCTCCAAGTGCATGTTGTGTTTTCGCTACATAAAATGCCGACTCATGCTGATGTTGACATAGCACAGTGCTAGACAGTGACATGTAACTACTGACTGATAGATTGACTGCTCAATATTCCCCACTCTCATGAGCAGCTGCTGGTTGGCAGACTGTAACCGAACCCTAAACAGCCTGTAATGTGATGTGATCCTGATAGAGACTGGCAACCCATACGTCAGTGCTGAGTCAACGCATGTGAAGAAAACAATGTGAATTGGACAGAGGCTGGAGCCTCCAGCTGAAGTGAGAGAAGCTAAGAGTCAAGCTGCATGAGTCAATGACAGAACAGCAACATCTTCTGTAATGAATGAGATGCTTGTCTGTTCTTGCCTGCAAAGTACGCAAAGCAAAAGTGCCCTGATTCCAAAGTAAAGTGTTAAAAGACTGAAGTGGTGTCTGAGCTGGTCTGAGAGCGGGCATGATGATGTAGTGAGGGTGGCCTTTTGTTAATGTCGACTTGCCTGGATGAAGGGTTGAGAAGGATAGTAGTCGAGAGCATGCAGGAACATTGTTCTGAGGAAGAAGGTTCATGATGATCGAGTAAAGAAGGTCACTGCTCTCATTTACATATTGGGAATTTGCACTGAATTGTTTCTTAGTGGATGGGAGAAGAATTGAAAATGGCATATAAATAAGGCTTCAATGAAAATGCAACTGCATGGAATTAATGTAGTTGCCAGATAGTGGCAAGATCCTAAAGTTACCATTTAAGCCTTGTAGGTAAATCAGGAAAAGTTTTCTTCATGTCAAGATTCTGATTTTTTTTCATTCCCTTGGCTTTGTCCTCACCAGTTGACCTGTAGCAGATCCATCTGTCCTTGCCTATATTGGTAGGAGTCACTGATGCACAATCCTTTGGAGAAGATATTTCATCTTCACATTGATGGTACCCTCCATCATATTGTGTAGTACTAACACCATGTGAATGGGTAGATCTGCAATACATCTGGCAAGGGCTCTCTGAGATTAGAGGATAGAATAACTAAATTAAAGAGCTGGAATGCTAAGATCGGTATTCAGTATAATTGTAAGCAAACAAAATAGGAATCAGTTAACAGTCACTCTTAGATAAGGCAGAGACAGAGATACAGCAAGCAGTTTAGGGATAGTATAGCCTGAGAGTAGCCTTCAGCTGGACTGAACATCAGTAGCTAGAATCCATAGAGAGAGATCAACTCAGGTATGTAACCATGGAGATGGATCAGTCTATCATGTCAGCTTAAACATGATGGCAGCTAGGAAAATTTCAATTCTGTCAGGGGAGTTAGAGACCAAAATGAATGAGGTTAAAAGCAGAAGTTGACAAAATAAAAATATCAGAAGAGCTACTTAGGTCGGAGCTGTACTGAAGCCTGTGGGTGGCAGCCCTGGTTAAGACATTGACTTTACCTGTAGCAGTTTGAGAATGCAGAGACCAATAGAAAGGCTTACATTGGGAAATGTGGAAGGATCGTTCCAATGAAGTGTATGCTTCCGGTTTGTATGCCAAATTCCAGAAGTATCAGGTACTGTATGCAAATAGACCGATAACCAATGATGATCTTATGAGATGGGGGTCAAAGAAACCGCTGCAGATTTTGAGTCCATCCTAAAAGTATTTAACACATATTTCAGCTCAAAAAACCTTGTAACTGAGTGAGTGTGATTTCACCAAAGGTGTCAGAGGCAAGGGGAATCAATCAACCCCTGTACAGAGGTTCATCCCCAAGAAGAGAAAGATTATCCGGGGAGGGATTAGACAGCTATGGCTGAAAAAGGAACTCAGATAATCTATCAAAGAAAAAGTGAGATCCTATAAAGTGGCCAAGAGCACTGGGAAATCAGAAGATTGGGAAGGCTACAAAAACAAACAGAGGATAACAAAGAGAGAAATAAGGAAGGAGAGGATCAAATATGAAGGTAGGCTAGCCAGTAATATTAGAAATGATAGTAAAGGTTTCTTTCAATACATAAGAAACAAACGACAGGCAAGAGTAGACATTGGGCCACTTCAAACTGATGCTGGAAGCCTAGCGATGGGAGATAAGGAAATAGCAGGAGAACTTAACAAGTACTTTGCATCAGTCTTCACAGTGAGTAATATCCCAACAATTAAAGGAAGTCAGGGGGCTGAGTTGAGTATGGTTGCCATTACAAAAGAGAAAGTGCTAGAAAAACTAAAAGGTCTTAAAATTGATAAATATCCTGGCCCTGATGGGCTATATCCTAGAGCTCTGAGGGAGGTGGCTGAGGAAATAGCAGAGGCGTTGGTTGAGATCTTTCAAAAGTCACTGGAGTCAGGGAAAGTCACCAATGATTGGAAGATCGCTGTTGTAACCCCCTAGTTCAAGAAAGGATCAAGGCAAAAGATGGAAAATTATAGGCCAATTAGCCTAACCTCAATTGTCGGTAAAATTCTAGCATCCATCATTAAGGACGAGGTTTCTAAATTCTTGGAAGA
>NC_057714.1:41815979-41845725 GCF_004010195.1 Chiloscyllium plagiosum | reverse complement strand
ATGCGGAGACATTTCTGAATTCATTGCCGCAGAGTGCAGTGGAGGCTGGGACGCTAAATGTCTTCAAGGCAGAAATTGATAAATTCTTGATGTCACAAGGAATTAAGGGCTACGGGGAGAATGCGGGTAAGTGGAGTTGAAATGTCCATCAGCCATGATTGAATGGCAGAGTGGACTCAATGGGCCGAATGGCCTTACTTCCGCTCCTATGTCTTATGGTCTTATGGTCTTAAATCATTTCTAATAAATATTTATGGGTTAGGGTGGGTTATTTGTTGTGGATATTGAGCTCTAAAATATGAACTTATTTGTGATTGGGTCATCATTAGGTTCCCACAATGAGTAGTTATCAAATTTCTTACAGTCGAGAGTGTGGTGCTGGAAAAGCACAGCCGATCGGGCAGCATCCAAGGAGCAGGAAAATCAACGTTACGACATAAGCCTTTCATCAGGAATGAGGCTTGTGGGTCGGGCTGAGAGATAAATGAGAGGGGTATGGGGTTGGGGGGGGAGGTAGCTGGAAAAGCGATTGCTGGATGAAGGTGAGGGTGAAGGTGATAGGTCAGAGAGGGCAGTGATGGACGGGTCCGGAGGGTGATGCTGAGTTGGAGGCTTGGGACTGGGATAATGTGAGGGGAAGGGAAATGAGGAAGCTGTTGAAATCCACATTTATCCCGTGTGGTTGCAGGGTCCCAAGGGAGAATATGAGAATATGAAATCTTCAGCTGACACAATATGATTCTACAACAGTCTAGATTAGAGTGATGCTGGAAAAGCAGGTCAGGCAGCATCCGAGGAGCAGGAAAATCGACGTTTTGGGCAAAAGCCCTTCATCAGGAATAGAGCAATCTACATACCCGTGATAATGTCACTGACAGCTAATGCACTGTCTGGGCTAAGTTGATCATGCTGACTTAGAGCGTTTACCCCTTCTGAAGAGTTGAAACATTTTCATCAGCCATAATAAATTCTCTAGCAGCTTCTGAGAAGAGATTACAGGAAATTTGAGAAGCTCAGAAGGCAGATGTAGAATGCACATACCTCTGGAGGCACTGTCTGGACAGTTGGTCCAAATATAGCCCAACTAAAATTCCTTTACACTAACATGAACAAAGCAAACATTCCTGATATTCATGATATTCACGTTTTCAGTCACAGTTCGACAACTGCAAAATCTATGAGGGAAGAAATTTTTTGTAGACTTCACTGACAACACTTAGGAATAACCATGTGTCGAGCTCATGCACAGCAGTCTGTATGGTGGCCAGACATTCTAAAAGAAAGAGGAATTCCTTTCCCACTGTCATACATGTGCAATGGATAGTTAGTCATAAATGGAGCCCTCATTATTTTCTCATCTCCTTAACAGGTCTTGGAAAGTGTTGATACTAGACTTATATAATGTTCAAGGGAAAGCACACTTGATAGAAATGGATTACTATTCCAAGTGGATAGAGGTTACTAGTTTGCACACAACCACAGATAAGACAGTAATCACAGCACTGAAGAAAATCTTTTGTATATATAAGTTTCCAGATGAAATTGTTTCAGACAACAGTTGACAATTCATGAATGGTGTTTTTTATAATTCACAGCAGAATCAGGAATAAATCATATCATGATTTCTCCTCTTTATCTGTGGGCTATTGGAGAAGCCGAAAAAGCGATAAAAACTAAGGTGTTAGAAACAATGATTTGAATTTAGTTTTACTGAATGGATTTTTACTGGCAGAAGTTTTGATGGGTAATAGATTGAGAACAGAAATTCCATTACTATAGCAAAATCCTAAAACCAATTATCACAACTCAAGAACACAAATAAGGGAGAGAAATTGAGAACAACTGCAAAATGAAACAAATTTATTGAATTCCAGGCACAGAGTGTACTATATCAGTTTGGTAGCAGGCCAAAAGGTTTTGATAAGTGATAGGAAATGAGAAGTTGCAATTCTCCGAAAGTGTACAGCCATGATCTTACATTGTTCAAAGGCGAGCTCAAAGATTCAGAAGAAACAGAAACGCATTGTTTTCCCTGAAGCAGCTGGAACAAATCAATATGATTAACATATAAAATTTGGGGTAATGAGAATAGAATGGCCACCAACTATCACAAATAATGATATGATGGAAGAGTATGACCCTCATTCAGCAATGATGCAAAAAAGATCACAATGAGCTATCTAAGTTTCACAAAGACAAAAGTCAAATTTTATGGGAGCGTGAATGAAATGAGCTATGGTGGAATTGGTGCCAGAATCTTGCAAGAAGCCAACAAGTCTATCTTGATGTTGGGAACAACTCACTGCATCTTTTATGCATTTGCCAAGTGGCAAGCTGAGTTTCTCACTAGGCAGCAGCAATTTCCCAATTTATGGAGACTTACTCTTGTTAAATGCACTATTCAGGGTGCAACTCCCCTCATTAATATTCAGTTTCCTATCTTAGCAAACATGCCAAGAAAGCTAGACATTGTGAATTCTTACTATGGAAACCACAGCAAGTAACTGCTATCTTCAGCTTACCACTTGCTCCAAAGGACATCCATGTTCGACACCAAGTGTCAACATCTCAGGGCACTCTCACTCAGCACCATCCACATGCATTACATCTCCATGGGGATTGACACCTGACCTGTGTCAGCTTCTAAGAATCCTCATGACACATAGTCAATCCGGATCAGTGCTGCACCCTGGGCTATACTGCAAACTTGTCACGCTGCAGCAAGGATTTTATATGTTCAGAGATATACTCCTCTACACTCATCGCATGGAGCAGGCTGCGTCACCAGCCTGTTTACTTGCTGTCATAATGCTGAATCTTCTTGGATGCTCCCACCTTGCCTTGCATTGCCCTGTCTTCCCTTTTTGAGTTTTGCCTCCAGCCAGAGATACCAGACTCAAAGCACTGGTTGCCACATCATTTAGTGTGGACCAAAAATCAAGAAGTTTGACATGTTGGTAGGCAAGCAGGCCTCAATCAAGTCAAGGGAAGTAGCCTTCACTGTGGGGGTCTCAGCACAGTACGTCAAGGACAACCTCTATTAGCAGTGCAGGAGCTTGGAGATGAGCAGGGTTGAAAGTGTGGTCCTGGAAAAGCGCAGCAGGTCAGACAGCATCTGAGGAGCAAGAGAATCGATGTTTCAGGCAAGAACCTTTCATCATTCCTCATGAAGGGCTCCAGAAAACCCAACACTACTGTCACTTTGCCAAAAAAAATGAGTCAGCTCAAAACCTCTGATGTTTGAAATTTGAGTGCAGGGAGATAGTGGCAATGTAAATAGCTTCAAGAAATTGATGAAATGATAAGTTGAGAGAAACTGGAGCTGAGGTGGAATTGGAGTTGTTATATGATGAGAATGCATATGCAAATAAAATAGTGATCTTTTGATGAAAACATTGACATCAAGATATTGAGAAGAGTGGAAGGAATATCAATATTAGAGAGAGATTATGAAAAGATCAGTTTTCTGTGCAATAGTTTGTTAATAAGAACATTTATTGAAACTGTTGAAAATCAAAGACATTACTCTCTGTTAGATAAGGCAGAGGCAGAGAAGCTCTGTTGTCAGATTATGCAAACAGTATAATCTACAAAAGCAGCTTGTATAGTGTAGAATCAAACCCTGAAGCCAAATCTTCATATTACTCAGATCAAATAAAAGTTGTATCCAGGGAAGTAAATCAATCCATGGTGTCAACTCAAACAGCTTTGTAAATACTTCAAAGAGAAATTGGAAAGTGTCCCAAAAATGCATTTTGACATAGAACAGATTATGCTTGCCTTGCATTAACAAACAGTTAAAGATCCATCATCAGAACTGAACACAGATATACACTAGCTCTTCATTACCCCACTTTAACCATAGTTTAAGCAGAGAAGGACAAATGTGCAAAAGTCATGCTCCCAGTATACAGCTTACCCCATGGGTGTGCACGAGGTAATTTAGATGTTCCCACCTAATCATGTTCTGTCAATTATTTTTAATAGACAGAAAAGAAAGCAGAGGGCTCAACTGAATCCTTGATATGTTCTGGTGCTTTGCAGGACCTGATACTGGGAGTATGATTTGATAAAATGATCATAAATGGAACAAATTAAGCCCATTTACTAGACAGAATTAACTGCTGTGGTCCAAACATTATATTTACATCCACCGAAAATTTCCTGGGTCTTTGATGCTGTTAAAGTGTTAGGATCTGGAGAATGTTTCCTAATTTAAATAAAAATGGAATGTGCCTGCATTGCCATATTTTGTGCTCCTGCCATTTGTAGTTAGAAATATGGGATGGATGAGGAAAAGCACTGATCTTCCCTTTCCTACAGTAGCAGAATCCTGATGAGAAATTATACTTGCAGCCAGATAGTGAGGGTAAGAGTTTGTTGAATGTTCCAGAAGCCCAGAAGAAGACACAGAGCTTAGCTTATATTAATTCCCTTCAAAACTAGGCAAAAGTATTGTCAGACTGAGTGTTCAGTCTGCAAGCTAAATATTGTGGGCTTAAATTAAGTTATGATAGTATTCCCATCATTACTTCATGAAGCAGCCTCATGGATCGTGACAATTGATGAGATCTTTTGTCTTTGTTACCTAACTATTAATCACTGATGTAGATGACAGTGTTCGGAGTGTGTGGAACCCAGGCAGGTAAGTGGAGTTGAAATGCCCATCAGCCATGATTGAATGGCGGAGTGAACTCAATGGGCCGAATGGCCTTACTTCCGCTCCAATGTCTTATGGGCTTATGGTCTTATTTACAATCTGTTTCGCAGACCCTCAACTAGAATCCTGACAGGACTACACAAGGGGGTGATGGAGATTTGAGATTCATATCTTCAAATTGTGAGACCAGTAAATTACCCCTTAGAAAAGTTTACATGTTTACCCAGCTAATCGTATGCATCCATGTTTCAGATTCATTCTTCATTTAAACAAAAGAAAAAGTAAAATTTACTTCTTGTTTATATCCAGGTACTACAATCATGCTACAGCTGTCCAAAAGCAGTGGAGGTTATGATCAATTCATATGAATTCATTCAAGCCACGCCAAAGTGGAGGCAAGTTATACCAGATGAGATCCTAGAGGTAATTTTGTTCAACTTCTGTTTTCTTTGCTTGAGGATTCCAACCTTAACTGAACAAAAAAAATCTTGTAAGACTGAATATTTTCTACAAACTAGTCATCACCAAACCCATGGCTCAAGCCAGAACAGGTCTGGAAGTTTAATATCCCAGATTATGAGGCTTGTGGAAACAGGATGGGTACAAGAGGAGCAAGTGTAGCAGTGTTGGTCAAAGATCGTATCTTTGCATTTGAACACGATACAGTTCCTGAATTAGAATCCATATGGTTGGAGGTAAGAAACAGGAAGGGTGGAGTAACCTTACTGGGTATTTATTCTCAACCTTCAAATAGTGGAAAGGAAGTAAAAGAGAGCATTTGTAGGCAGGTTGTGGAGATCTGCAGGACAAGTGATAGTTGTAATAGTTGGTAATTTTGATTACCCTGAGGTAGATTGAAAATAAAGGTAGACTGTAGGGCATGGAAGGGAAGAAGTACCTGCAAAGTGTGCAGGAGAACTTTCTGGAACAGTAAATTTCCAGTCCTACTAGGGAGAGGGCTGTGCTGGATCTGATCTTAGAAAATGAGACAGGCCATGTGGAGAATGTCAGAGTGGGGGAGCATTTGGGAAATAGCGATCATGACATACTAAGATCCAATATTAAGTTGGAAAATGATAAAAATAAGTCAATGATTAAGATCACAGACTGGAAAAGGGCAGATTTTAGGTATCTAAATGTTGAATTGGAACCTGTTGATTGGAAATACATTTTGGCACATAACACTATAGATGAAAATATGAGAATTTCAAAAGGGAGATGAATCGGGTACAAGCTACATACCCATGAGAAGTAAATATGGGGTATCCAAAGCTAGACTATCCTGAATGAATAAGGATATTGATGAGAAAATAAGGAAGAAAAGTTATGATGCATACCAAAATAATAAAAGCAACAGAAATTAGGAAGAGTATCTCAAATGCAGCAGAGAGGCTGAGATTGGCAAGGAAGACTAAGAGGAAGTACGGGGAAAGGATGGCAGGTCACGCTAAAACAAACAGGTCTTCACGTATATGAGTAGTTAAAACGTTAGTGAAGGATAGAGTGGGGCCCATCAGGAAACATGCAGGGTAAGCTGCACACTGAAGCAAAGGGTATGTCAGAGATACTAGATGAATATTTTACTTATGTCTTTACCAAATTTGAAGATGATGATAATGGCTTAGTTGAAAACATGAGTGGCTAGCAACTGAGCAGTATAATGTTAGATAAAGAAGACACGATCAAAAGGCTGGCAGCACTCTGGATAGAAAAGATACCAGGCCTAGATGGGATACATTCTAGATTGCTGAGAGTGTTAAGTCAGCTAATTGTGGAGCCTTTGACAGAAATTTTCCAGGCCTTCCAGAACACAGGGACCTGGAAGATTGCAAATATGACACTTTTTTTTAAAGAAAAGGATAAAGGATAACCCAGGAAATCACAAATCTGTTAGCTTGATGTCACTAGTAAGAAAACTGATGGAGGCTATAATATGGGATAAGGTAAATATACACTTAGAGAAAAATAAGTTAATACTAGACAGTCAACGTGGCTTTTTCTAGGGCAGGTCATGCCTTACAAATCTAATTGAGTTCTTTTACAAGATGATACAGGCAGTGGATGAGGATAGTGACATGGATGTTGTATATTTGGACCTTCAGAAAGCATTTGGTACGGTGCTATAAGGCAGGTTGATTAGCAAATTGGAAACGTATGAGATTGATGAGTCCTTAGCAGCATTGATTAGGAGTTGGCTGAAGGATAGGAAACAAAGGGTAGGTATAGATGAGCATTTCTCAGATTGGAGATGAGTTAGAAGTGCTGTTCCCCAGGGATTGGTGTTGGGACCCTTAATTTTTTGATTTATATAAACAATTGTGAGATGAGTGTTGAGGGCATAATCTCTAAATTTACAGATGATACTAAGCTAGGGAGTATAGTGAATTGTGAGAATGATGCTGAGCAACTTCAAAAGGACATTGGCAAGTTGGCTAAATGGCACCTGGCAGATGAAATTCAATACAGAGAAATGTGAGGTAATGCATTTTGGTAGAAGAAATATAGAGAGATAATACAGACTCAATGATATAACTTTGAGGGTAGTACAGGAGTAGAGGGCCCTTGGGGTTCACGTGTATGATTCTCTGAAGGAGGCCAGGCAAGTTGAAACCATTGTTAAGAAGGCTTATAGAATCGACTATAGGCTTATAGAAAGTGTTTATAAATAGAAACATAGAGCATAAAAGCAAGTAAATGATGCTACACTCAAACAAATCTTTGGTCAGACCATATTTGGGGTTTTGTGCTCAGTTCTGGGTATTTAAGAAATGATGTTAAAGCTCTGGAGAAAGCTCAAAGGAAATTTACTAGAAATATACCAAGAATGAAAGATTTTAGATACAAGGAAAGATTCAAGAGATTGGGCTTATAGTCTTTGTAGCAGAGAAGATTTAGAAATAAATTTATTAAAGGTGTTCAAAATTATTAACAGTTTTGACAGGCCAAAGAAGGATATTGTGTTTCCAGTAATTGGTAAATCAATAACTGGGGGTCACAATTTCAAGATTGTGAGTAAAAAAGTGAGGAGATGAGGAGAAATTTATTTACACACAAAATTGATAGGATTTAGAATTTGCTGCATGGGAGAATGGTGGAGGTGGATTCATAGGAGATTTCAAAAGAGAGTTGGATATATATTTGCAAGTAATGACCTTAGAGGGCTACGAAGATAGAACGGGAGGCTAGAGCATATTGACATGATGGGTCAAATGGCCTCCTTCCATACTGCAAAAATCTATGATTCTATAGTTCTATAAACTAAACTTGATTAAATTCAGATGGGTCAATGCACATGTATATGTGTGCACTTATGAGACCAACATTACTCAGTGATAATGATTTTTGCTATGTCTCTATTATTTTGAATTTTGAACTCTGAATAATTTTTGAGCAAGTATGTTTGTGATGGGTATCCATCTTATGCTCCATTAAAGTCAGCAGAGTGTAAATCAACCCAAACACATTGCATACTTGGCAGGTACAGGTATGCTTAGATCAAGTCAGGATGGATATCCCTGGAGGACAACTAGGATGGTATATGAAGAAGACAGGAAAATCAGAGAGATGTGCAAGAATTTTGCAGATATGACACTTGGAACTTTGATTATCTAAATATCAGCTGTCATAATGTTAGAGTAAATGCCAAGGAAGATGAGAAATTTCTGAAGTGCACTCCTTGATGAATATGTTCTCAGTCCAGTTAGGAAGAAGACATTCATTTCTCAATTTGGTGCTGGGGAAATGAAGTGAGGCTAGTGTCTGTGGGGGACCACTTGGGACAGAGTAATCATCATATCACAGGGCTTAAGTTCATGTTTGAGAGCAGCAAGGAACAAGCTAAGTTTAAATTGGAAGAGGACTAATTTGAATAGGCTGAGTGAGGATCTAGCCAGGGTAGAACAGAACCAAAATTTGACAGGTAAACTGTAAAAGTACAATGGTGATCTTTAAGGGAGAGATGTTTCATGAGCAGGTTAAGTACTTTGAAATAAGATGGAAAGGCAGAGAATAAAAGTCAGGCTTCCTTGGATAACACAGGAGATAGAGAATATGATGAAACAAAGAAAAGAGTACGATGAGTGTCAAATTAATTTTTAAAGTGAGAATCCAGCCCAGTATGAGATTGCAAGTCTTGAAACTTCATATTCTCCAGAACTATAGAGATAATGAAATAATAAAGGGAACTAGTGACAACATGCAGGATGTAGGACAACTGAGGAGCATGCTCCAAGGTCTGTCCACCATAATTCCCCTCCACTCTGTTTGAGGCAAGGTCTATAATCATAGTCCATCCAGAAGCCTACAGTTGTGTGAATATACACTATGGTGCAACTGCAGTTGCCCACAATTTAGCACAATGGCTAGGTTTGTCCGTGCAGTTTGAAATGCCTAAATGATCACAGTATCAGTGTATTAAAACTAAGAAATTACCCTTTATTTAACAGTAGTGCAAAATGAAATGCTTCTCAATAAGTGATCTATTGATGCTAAAACCCATACCACTGCCCCTCAAACCCCTTCAACCCTTCACTTGCCTGACAGGAGCTTCTAGCCAGGACTCCAGCCCCGGTGAGACTGGACCTGCTCCCGTGAGACACCTTATAGATTGAATCTATCTCCCTTTCTCCATGACTGCATCATATTTAAGACATCATGAGATGGCAATCAGCTGACTGTACAGTATGACTCCATAACACGATGGGATTTCATTGGAATGTGATGTCATCAGCTCTGGAATTATAACTGGTTATTTAAGAATTGAACCCAATTAATCATGAATCTCCATCCACTGGGGTCATGATTAATAGGATATCTCTTCAGTCAATCCGAAATCTAAACCTTAATGACACTCACCCAAAAAACTCTCCTATTCCTACTTTGGGTGCAGTCTTTTGAAAGTGGAAGAAGTTTTGGTAAATTCTTCAAAATGATGAGATTTACTTTTATGGTTAGAATGAATTTGTTCAAACCTCCCCTTGTCACCCTCCAAGATCCCACCAGTCTTTACCTCACTGAATGCCTCAAAATCGCTGTCACCTTGGAAAGATAACACCCCATTAATAGTTCCACTGATCTCATTTATTCATTTGCCCATTTCTCCTCCTGAGCCATTAATAAAGCACATTCCAATGCTCCTCCTGACCTTCTACCCTCCTATCACCTGCATTTCTTGACACCACACCACACAAAACCATCTGATTTCTAAGCTTGACCTACTTATTCCTACCTAACCAGGTCCAACTCTCAAACCTTACCCCATGACTTCCGCTTCCCAGTACTGCTGCACACATCTTTGGACATGAGCTTCCCACAGCAAGGACCAAAACCTGGACCACCATCTCCCTGTGACTTTCCCATTCTCAATCCTCTCAGGACAGGTTGCTGTGAGGTCATACTTCTAACCTTTCTTAGACAATGCTGCATTCCTGGACAGCACTCACCTTTTCTCAATTGACTGCACTCCCCTTAGCTGTTTCAGCTTTAACCTGCCCTTCAGCCCCAAAGTCTGCCTCCCAGCTCTTAACCACTTGAGCTGTAACATGGCCTGTAGAGAGTCAGATTCCAACCTTTGACTGTACTTGATGAGTTTATGACATAAGTCTCCCAAGTACATGCAGGTCCTGGCCCTCTTCCATCACCAAACCCTTACCACCTGACGCCTGGAGGAAGAACGCCTCATCTCCTGCCTAAGGACCCTCCAACCGCATGGCATCAATGTGGATTTCATCAGTTTCCTCATTTCCTCTCCCCCCACCTTATCCCAGTTCCAACCTTCCAACACAGTACAGCACTCTGGAACTGTCCTACTTGTCCATCTTCCTTCCCACCTAGCCGCTCCATCTTCCTCTCTGACTTATCACCTTCACCCCCACCGTCATCTACCTATCGCACTCTTAGTTACCTTCCCCCAGCCCCATCCCCCTCTCATTTATCTCTAAGCCTCTTTGGCCCACAAGCCACATTCCTGATGAAGAGCTTATGCTCGAAATGTCGATTGTCCTGTTCCTCAGATGCTGCCTGACCAGCTGTGCTTTTCCAGCACCAAACCCTCGACCCTGATCTCCAGCATTGGCAGTCTTCACTTTCTCCGAGTTTATGACACAACTCAATGCAGCCATCATTTAAAGCTGTATTGTTATCAGGAATAGCAGTAAGTACTTACTTTGTAGTCCAGGATGAAGTGAAGGCTATCAGAAGCAAACCTTGTTTACACTGTCATGTATTTAAAGCAAACAGTTTTCACAATTGGGTAGAAGGCCCACTTATTTCCAACAAATGGGATGCTTGTATATGCTTTTCAATATCTGCAGTAAGGATGATTGACCTGTCTTTTATAGTCAGATTACTTCACTGCAAAACTTTAGCCCAACTTGTGAGAATCTGATTTTTGGAGCTCTTGCCTAATTATGTTAACCCGCCCACCATTCGTCTTACCTCCTACTGGACTGGAAGATTCCACCCTGCGACCCTAATCGGTAAAAAGGACATGATACATGCAAATTGTCACCAGTTTAATATATATCAGTTATATATTAATGTCAATATGCCAATGAGCCTTCACAAAAACAAAATACAGTGCTTGCTGGAAATCTGAAATAAAAATGAAACATGTTGGAAATTCTCAGCAGGTCAGCCACCTTCTTTGGAGAAAAAAAGAGTTAATATTTTAGGTTGCTGGCCTGTCATCAGAGCTTTCTCATTTTTGTTCCTTCACTCTTCAGACAGAACACAGACATTACATTTTTGTGTTACAATCTGTGCATTACAAATTGAATCATGAAGTGTAACTTGAATTTAGTAGTTTCAAAGGAGTAACAAATCAAATCTGAAACTATAGCATTGTTATTATTAGCAACAAAGTAACCCAGTAACCAAATCTATTAAATTTCGATTGGCTTGTTTGAACCATTTTCTTGAATTTGATCATTTCCTCAGCTTAAAGTTCACAAATAATAGCGGCTATCTGCAAATAAAATAATATGGCCAGAAGCTCATTCAAACTTTCAGGCCAGACTTAAATAACCTCGCCTTTCAGGCACTTCCTGTTCCTTCACAATACAGTCTTGACCTCAAAGCATGCTCAGACCCAATAAGATTACTTCTTGTTCTATTCTACTAATGCTTGTGGTGGACCAAAGGAAAATGCTTCAAATGAAATTAAATAAATAAAGCAAGTTTAAAGTTAAAATCACACTAAGTGTATTATCCCCAATAACTCTGTCATGCACCACTCACTCCCTCACCCAGTTTGTGAACCTTTGATTGAGAAAGTTAGTCTTTGATCAATATCGTTTTCTTGACTTTGCAGCAACACTGGGAATTTTATAAATCTCTGTTTGATGTCTGTGGAAGATCTCCACGCTCTCTGATGCACCTGGCTAGATGTGCTATTCGAGCAGTGTTACAGAAAAGGTGTTACAAAGCAGTGCCAAAACTTAACCTTCCACTTCGACTTAAAAAATATCTTCTATTAGAACCAGAGGGTGTGCTCTATTGAGTCTCAAAATTGATAAATGAGTTTCCACACATCACTGGATCTTATTCTTCTAGTTAAATCAACCATTGCACAAAGTTAATGGCCTGGATTTTGTGGTTAGTGATGCAGGAACAAAACTCACTATTCATTATGTATACAGCTACCCACAGACTTACTGTGGGTTTTTCAGCAACAGCTTAGAGTTACTAGAGGACCTTTTCAGTGTGGTGCCCTCTTTAGGAGAATGTGCGTTGTGAGCAGGAAAAGGTGCAGCACAACTCTTACAGAAGCAAGTAGTCTCAACCAGGAAGCATAAATTAAAATATTAAATTCAATGTAAAGTCAGGAACAAAAGCAAAATGAAGTGATGTGAGAAACAAAAAAAACTTGAATTTACATACAGCTTTCCATGACCACGAGACATCTCAAACTGCTTTACATCTAATGATGTCCAAAGAAATGTAGTCACTAATATAAAGTGGCAGCCAATAGATACTGAACAAAATATGACTCACAATGTGATAATAAACAGAAAACCTGTTTATGTGACATTTTTTAAGGCATAAGTATTCACTGGTCACCAAGCAGCTTCTTGGAAATACTGCCATGGTTATTTTTACACCTTCCTAAGGAGTCACGTTTGGCCTCAGTTTAAAGTCCCTATTAATGCATCTGAGTGTCAGCTGTGAATGGATTCTAACCAAGCTGGCCAAACAAGAACTAAGAGACACAAATTTACTTTGTTTATTGACAATGTTAGTCCAAATATCTATTCCCCCTTTATATCTATATATCAATTCATTAATTCATAGACATCATCAGTTTCACTTCTAATCTTAACTGTGTTCAAGATGTAAGGTTAATGTCCAGGGATATGCAGGCTAGGTGGAGTGGCCATGCTAAATGTGGGGTTATAGGGCTATGGTGATGGTGGGGGATCTGTGTGGAATGTTCGTCAGAGGGTCGGCGCAGACTTAATGGACCGAACAGACTCTATTTGCACTGCAGAAATTCTATGATTCTATGAGTGCATTGTTGCTAACTTTGTGGATGACATAAAGATAGGTGAAGGGTCATGTAGTTTTTAGGAGGCAGGGAGTCTGCAGAAGGACTTAGTCAGGCTAGAAAGTGGGCAAAGAATGACAGAGGGAATATAATGTGGGAAATTGTGAGGTTCTACACTTTAGTGGGAAGACGAGGGGCACAGATTAGTTTCTAAATGGGGAAAGGCTTTGGAAATCTGAAGCACAAGGGGACTTAAGAGTACTAGGTCAGGATTGTCTTAAGGTTAACTTGCAGTTTCATTTGGCAGTTAGGAAAGCTATGTTTCAAGAGGGCTAGAATACAAGAGCAGGGATGTGCTGCTGAGGCTGTGTAAGGCTCTGGTCAGACTGCATTTGGAACATGGTAAGCAGTTTTAGGTCCTGTATCTAAGGGCAGATGTGCTGGTGGTAGAAGGGGTCCAGGGGAGGTTCACAAGGATGATCCTGGGGATGAAGAACTTGACACATGAGGAGTGGTTGAGAAATTCGGGTCTGCACTCCATGGAGTTCAGAAGAATGAGGGGGAATCTCAGCAAAACATGCAGAATACTGAGAGGCCTGGATAGAGTAAGTAGGAGAACATCTTTTGACTAGTAGGAGAGATTAGGACCTTCATATAGCCTCAAAGTGAAGGGGCAATCCTTTATAAGGGAGAGGATGAAGAATGTCTTCAGCCAGAAGGTGATGAATTTCTGGAACACGTTGCCCAGAAGTCTGTGGAGATCAAGTCATTGAGTGTATTTAAGGCAGAGATTAGTAAGGTTTTTGATTAGTAAGGTGATCAAGGGATATGAGGAGAAGGCCGGAGACTGCGGTTGAGAAACGTATCAGCCATGATCGAATGGAAGAGCAGACTTAGTAGACTGAATGACTTAATTGTGCCTCTGTATCTTAATTATTTGTTATATTAATGTCAGCTTTGTCCTGTGAGTAAGCCCAGGAGTCAAACTTGATCTAGAACCTTGTGATCTAGTGATGAGATTTTTTTTAAAATGGATGGACTGAGAGAAACAAAACACAGAAAGTAAACATTACAAAAGATAACAGTTAATTTAAATCTCAATGAAAATTCAAGTCTGAAGAGTGAGACTCCGCACTTGTAAATGTAAAATTCAACACTAGAGAGGCTGTTTTGTTAGTAATCGCAATTTATTGCTGCATTAAAAATTCACTTACACTCAAATACATATGCCCTAACTTTTTTAAGTATGTTTAACAAATGCTACTGTGCCTTGGTATTTTAATGCTGAATCTGTTGGTGAGGTACCATGTGGCAAAGCTGTGAAAGAACAGGGTACCTAGGACATCAACCCCTGGATTTAAACACTTAACTGTCCATATGTGGAAGTAGCGATCACTCTTCAATTTACTTTGTAAGAAACGTGAGCTTCAGTTATAATCCAAAATCCAGGCCATTGGATTTTCCTTCGATCTTTTCTGTGTATTAACTGCATGTGCTTATTTATTTTGAATCAAAACAATGTTCAAAGACAATGAGCAAATCTGATTGTGTCGAATATGAAATACACAAAATTAGAGTAAATTGTAAATTCTATTCTATTATTCTATTGTGTTTGTCAAGAAAATCATAATTTCAAAAATGTTTAAGTAACATTAAAAAAAGCGTGTAACTGTGAAATCTTCTTTGACCATCTAAGCTCACACATTTCATCTGTTTGTTAGTTGTTTTCTTTGACAAGTGATTCATCTATTTTAAAAAGTTCCAAGGGAGTCCAGGAACCACAGGTAATTGAAGTATATATTCCAAGATATTTCTCTAACATTGTTGAATTTGTATCTGTCTTACATTCAATATAAGATAACATGATATCAAACAATTAATGACCATTTCTATATGTAGTTCTACATGAGATTTGTTAAATTTATATTTGATTAAATTTATACTCTACCTGTAGTCATTGATGAACACGTAACCTCATACTTTAGTCCTTACGCTTACTTATTACCATCACCTCCTTAAGGTGCCACCCCCAAATGTTTTCATTATTCATTTATTCCATCCCAAATGCTTCCACTTAAAAATCATTCTTGTCTACTGCCTCCACATTCCTAACACCCACCAGTCCTTAGCAGATGGCTTCCTTTCTTTCCTCCTTCAGATCCTGTGTTGAGCAACTCCTCATCCTGGGTGATTTCATTTGCATTTCACCTTGAATCTCTCCTTTTATTTCCCTGCACTTTTGACTCCTTCCTTTATTTTGTTTATTTTTTCTGCCCTCTCTACTTCCATATGCTTGATCAAAGACAAGATGAACTCCTGGCATTCCTCACCCCCCACTTAATCCTTCCTTCTGTGTCCACTCATAGAATGACCCTTAAATGCCACTGCAACAGCACTTTTAAATTCCTAAACTTGGCTTTCTGTTTTTCACAACAACTCTGCGAGTGTCGATTTGTCAATCTCCTGCACATTTGCTTTTGTCCCTAATAAACCTTTAGACTTTCCAAGTGAAGTATTTCCACCTAATGTTATTTCCTTATATTAAGATTAGCCAAATTAGCTCTCAGATCTTAAAATATTAAACTTAATGTTCTCATGGCTCGCCTCTTCTTTGCTTTAAGAGAGGAGTTTGCATTCCTCTGACGCTGGCCAATTATATGCCACATCTTCCCTTTGCCTCACCACTTACAGCTGTACCCTCAGTCATTATGTCCCATTCTCTGAAATATCCCCTTTATACTTCTCTATCTACTGTTCCTTCTTTGAGATGTTCCTTAAAACACCTTTTACCAGGCTTATGAATGCCCCTTCCTAATATCTCTACTTCTTTTAATTTCAAAAATATACTTTATTCATAAAAAATCTCTTTGGTTATATTCATTGTCACAAATGCAGTTCAGTTCTGTACGGTTGCATATCAAGTAAATAAACAAAACATTGGACTCTATCCAAAAAACCATACACCTCTCATACACATATAATACTAATATTTACATATATTTGAGGCATTAAGAGAGTTTTACACAGCATCAAGCTTTATCTTATTTATCTTCACAGAAAGCACTTAGACATGTTTTGGCACATTAAAGACAGTACATGTATGTAAGTTTAAGTTCTTGCTATTGATGTTGCTTTATAATCATAGTTTATCTGCTTATCAATGGTAGCTGCAGAGAATGCTGTCTTCAGCAGGCCATTCCATTTTTTTAACATTTCTGTTCATTCACTTGCAAGGAAGAAAATTCATGTCATGTTAATTATAATGCTACTGCAATTCCATGTATATCTTTGTTGTGACATTAAAGAAATACATCCTTTTAAAAATTCTAAATAAAATTTTCCGCTTTTTAACTTGTCATCTTTTTGTATTCTGTTTCTATGTTTGCTTTTAAATTTTTGTTCAGACTACTTCCTGTCATGCTATATATTTCATGATTTACTTTTTTTGTTGCTCATGTAGATTAGATTATTTACAGTGTGGAAACAGGCCCTTCGGCCCAACAAGTCCACACTGCCGACGCGTAACCCACCCATACCCCTACATTTACCCCTTACCTAACACTACGGGCAATTTAGCATGGCCAATTCACCTGACCTACACATCTTTGGACGGTAGGAGGAAACCGGAGCATCCGGAGGAAACCCACGCAGACACGGGGAGAACGTGCAAACTCCACACAGTCAGTTGCCTGAGGTGGGAAATGAACCCAGGTCTCTGGCGCTGTGGGGCAGCAGTGCTAACCACTTTGCCACCGTGTCGCCCACGGTGTAATCAGATGTATATATTTTTCTAGCTTCATTCTGAAGGTATCATTTATACCTCTAGACATTCCAATCCTGGCTGAATGAAAAATATCTCGCAGTCATTTGAGAGTACTTTACAACGTCAGATCATTGGAATTTGCAGTTCAGACTCTTATCTTGTTTTGCGATGCCCTTCACAATCAGTAGGTGCCTATTAATGCATTAACATCTCAAATGTGTGGGAGATCCAATGAATTATTTTCATTCAGTGTCCAAAATTGAATTTTAGAAGATTGTTGCTTACTTTTTCATGATTCATCTGTTAATCATCATGATCCTTTCTTCTCTAATGCAAAAGTAATTAATTCAGATTATCCTCACAAACTAGTGCACTGCATCCATTGTTCTTTTCTCTAAACTCTCCATCACACCATTTTTTAAAATAAAAAGGTAAAGAGGGATAGCGGTCTATATTTGGTGCACAATGCTTTGAGCAGTTGTGTGTCAGCAAGCAGATTGATACAATCCAAACATAACATTTATATTCAAATACTGGCAGCTAGCCAGATGCTGTCAGGTCAATACTGTGACCATAGTTATTTACAATCAATATTAATTGCTTAGATAAAGGTAATGAAATTAATATACACACGTTTACTGACAATGCAACGTTAGGTAAGATAGTAAGCTATGAGGCTAAAGGACAGGTTAAGCAAATGGGCAATGAAGTGTCAGATGGAGAATAGGGTGGAGAAATATGAAGCTTTTAACTTGGCTAAAATGAATAGAACATTAGAATAATATTTTAAATGGTGAGAAACTATTTAATGTTCATTTTCTGATATTTGCGTGTCCTTGTACAAAAAGGTTTCTAAGTAGCTACAGTAAATCAGTAGGAACAATTAACATTTTGACCTTTATTGCTAGAGGGCGGGAGTTCTAAAAATAAGGAAGTTTTGTTACAATTTATGCGGGGCTTTAATGAGAACACACCAAGAGTATTGAGAACAATGTTGCTCTCTTTACAATAAGGAAACATTTCTTTGCCTTGGAGGCAATGCAGTATGGGTTATCCACATCAATTCTTACGATAAGTAGGTTGTCCTGAGCATTGTTGGGAGTAAGTCTCTGGAATTTAGAAGAGTGAGATACAGGCCTAGTTTTTATGGGGAGCCATGGTTCCGCTCCCTATTCCCAGACGAAAGTCAAGGGGGTGGGTAACCTACCCATGATAATAATGGTCACCCTGCAGCAAGGTCACTCTGGGGACAGTGTTAATTGCTTTATCTCAGTAGGATGTCCAACTTAGAGAGCTGCTTGCCAAACAGGGGGCTGGCTGCTCTAGTACCAGCTACTCAGACTGGAGCTCACCACAATAATGCAGCCGGGTACATCTGGGGTGAATGGTCTCACCAAGGCCTGCCAAGCTGGCATTGACAAGATTGTGCCAGGGGTTGGAAGGCTGGATTAAAGAGGCTAGGGTGGAGGGATGGGGAGAAAATGACCTCAGCTGAGTGCCTCTGATGAATCCAGGAGGTCACTGGGATAGCTGTCCATTGAGATTGTTGATGCACGGTTTCTACTTTTCAAAAACACCCTTAATTCAGAGAAATTTCCATTTGATTGGAAAATGACAAACTTGGTGAATGTAGCAAATGTAACTCCTTCATTCAAAAAGGAAGGGAGCCAGAGATTGGGACAGTACAGGCCTGTTAAGTTAACGTCTGACCTTCAGGAGATGTTAGAAGTTATTTGTAAAGATGTTACAGCAGGTCGCTTAGGGACGTTCAGGATAATCAGGAAGTGTAAATTTGCTTTTGCGAAAGAGAAACCATGTT
The DNA here is from genome assembly GCF_004010195.1 of Chiloscyllium plagiosum. Taxonomy (NCBI): domain Eukaryota; kingdom Metazoa; phylum Chordata; class Chondrichthyes; order Orectolobiformes; family Hemiscylliidae; genus Chiloscyllium; species Chiloscyllium plagiosum. The sequence continues at coordinate 41,827,001 of NC_057714.1, read as the reverse complement.
GAACCAATGTATTGGAGAACAATTCAGGGCATCTGTTGGATGTACTGCAGTTAACTTCCAGAAGACATGAATAAGGTGCCACAGGTTATTCTGAAAATTAAAAGCTGATGCTATTTTGGTAGTGTGGATTCGATGGGCCTATGTCTTCAACTCCTATGTCTTATGTCTTATGGATATAGAAACATAGAAATGGGAGCAGAAGGAGATGATTTGGCCCTTCAAGCCTGCTCCACCATTCAACATAATCACAGCTGATTGTCTAATTTAGTTCCCTGTTCCTGCCTACTCCCCACAACCTCGAATCCCCCCAGCTCCAAGAACTTGATCCAACTCCCTCTCAAAAACATTCAACGCAAACACTTTCTAAGGCAGAGACTTCCACAGGCTTACCACTCTCTGGATGAAGAAATTTCATCCATGTCATAAATGGCCACACCATATTCTTAGACTGTGACCCCTCGTGGTCCCCTAAGTCATAGGAAACATCGTATCTGTGTTCACCCTGTCTGGTGCTGTTAGAATTTTAGAGGTTTCTATGAGATCTGAACCTCCCACCCCATTCTTCTGAACTCCAGTGAATAGTACTGACCAATCTGGTCTCTCGCTATATGCTGGACCTGCCTTCCCAGGAATCAGTCTGGTAAACCTTCGTTGCATCCCCTCCACAGCCAGAACATCCCTCCTCAGAACACTGTACACATATTGTTCTGGACAGAAGGCTGGCTGAAAGGAAGCTGAGAGGTGGTATAAATGTATCTTTTCAGGTTATCAAGACATAATGAGTAGTGTGGGGAGAAAGTGAGGAATGCAGATACTGGAGAGTCAGAGTCGAAAAGTGTGGCACTGGAAATGCACAGCAGGTCAGGCAGCATCCAAGGAGCAGGAGAATCGATGTTTTGGGCATAAGCACTTCACCAGGAATGTAGAGGGGAAAGGGAGCTGAGAGATAAATATAGGGGTGGGTGTGGGGCTGGGTAGCTGGGAAGGTGACAGGTGGATGCAAGTCGGGGTAGTAGTGATAGGTCAGTGGGAGGGTGGAGCAGATCGTTGGGAAGGAAGATGGACAGGTAGTACAGGTCAAGAAGGCGATGCTGAGTTGGAGGATTGGATCTGAGATGAGATGGGACGCGGGGAGATTTGGAAACTAGTGATGTTGACGTTGATGCCGTGTGCTTGAAGGGATCCATAGGTGTTCTTCCTCCTGTCATTGGATAGTTTTGACTTGGTAATGGAGGAGGCCCAGGACTTACATGTGGAGTTAAAAGTGGCCAGCCACAGGGTGGTGGGGTTGTTTGATGCATGTGTCCCAGAGATGTTCCATGAACACTCTGTGAGTTGGTATTCTGTCACCCCAATGTAGAGGAAACCACATCAAGAGCAACAGACACATTAGATGAGGTTGGTGGATGTGCAAGAAAATCCCAGCTGGATGTGAAAAGATCCTTTGGGGCATTGAAGGGAGATAAGGGGTAGGGGTGGACGCAGGTTTTACATCTTGTGCAGCAGCAAGGGAAGGTGGCTGGAATGGAGGGTGGGTTGGTGGGGGGTGCGTGGACCCAACAAGGGAGCCGCAGAGGGAATGGTCACTATGGATGGAGTTGGGGAGGGAAACATGTCTTTGGTGGTGGGGTCTGATTGTAGGTGGTGGAAATGGCGGAGGATAATGCTCTGTATCTGAAGATTAGTGGGGTGGAAACTGAGGACTGGGGTGGGGGGTTCTATCCTTGTAGTATTTGGAGGGGTAGAGTTCAAGGGCAGAGGTGCAGGAAGTGGAGGAGATGCACTGGAGGGCATTGTTGATCACAAGGGAGAGGAAATTGTAATTCTTGAAATAGGAAGTCATCTGTGATGTTCTGGAGTGGAATTGCTCCTCCTGGGAGCAGATACAGCAAAGACGGATGAATTGGGAGTAAGGGATCGTGTTTTAATGGTTGGGGGTGGGGTGGCCAGAGGTGTAGTTCAGGTAGTTGTGGGAGTCGATGGGTTTGAAGTAGATGTCAGTGTTGAGTCAATTGCCAGAGATAGAGACAGAGACCTTTGGGACCCTTCAACCACATGGCATAAACATCGACTTCACTCGTTTCCAAAACTCCGCTCCCCCCCACATCATCCCAGATCCAACCCTCCAACTTGGCACCACCCTCTTGACCTGTCCTACTTGTCCACCTTCTTTCTCACCTACCCACTCCACCCTCCTCACGGACCTAACACAATTAGCCTCCACCTGCATCCATTTATCACCTTACCAGCCACCTTTCCTCCCAGCCCCACCCCCTGATTTATCGGTCAGGTTTCTTCCCATTTCACATTCCTAATGAAGGGCTTATGCCCGAAACGTCAACTCTCCTGCTCCTTGGATGCTGCCTGACCTACTGTGCTTTTCCAGCGCCACACTTTTCAATAATGAGTAGTATACCACAGTGCCGGAGCCTCAATATTTACAATTTACAAGTGACTTGGTTGAAGGGTCAGAAAGTATGCTTGCTAAATTTACTAACAGCACAAATATGGGGAGCAATTGTAAAAAGAATGTAAGGAGACTACAAAGGGATATACTTGAAGTAAGTGGACAAAGATCTGGCAAATGAGTATGAATATGAATATTTTAACAGGAGAAATTTCAATCAAATACATATTATCGAAACACAGAGCTCTGGGATGTAGAATATTTTATGTGTCCTGATGCATGAATTTGTAAGGTTAGCAAGCAGAGAGTGAATAATTAGGAAAACTGATAGAATCTTATCTTTTATTGTGAAGGAAATTCAATACAAAAGCATTTTGAAAAGGGAGGTTATGCTTCAGCAATGCAGAGCATTGGTCAGACCACATTCAGATTACTGTGTATCGCATTTCTTACCTTACTTGAGGAAGGATGTTAGAAAGCAGCCCAGCGTATGTTTATTAGCATAATACCTGGAATGGTCTTATGAGGAAAGGTTAGACTGGTGAAACGTGTACCTACTGCAGTTTAAAAAAGTAAGAGGCAGCTTCATTGAAACTTATAAGATCATGAGGAAACATCACCAGGTAAATGTGGAAAGGGTGTTTCCTGATATGGAAAGTTCTGGGGCATCTTGGCCTAAAATGAAGAGTTGTACCTTCTAAGAAAGATGAATTTTCTTTTCACACAGAGGTATGGATTATTGGAACTCTATTTTCTCAAAAGGCAGTGAAAGCAGGGTCTGTGAATCTCTTTGAAGTAGAGGTAAACAGGCTCTTGGTAACCAAGGTAATGAAAGGTTATCCATGAAGCCCTACCTCCTCTTCCCTTTTGATGCTCGTATCATTCCTTGGAACTGGTAACTGGCTGCATGGCTGGTGGTGGTGGTAGTTCAGAGTTAGAACCAAAAAAGGGTTCATTGTGATTTGTTGGTGGGAAAGCTGTCCGGTGGTGTATGAAAATATTTCTGGATACTTAAAAACAATGATAAACAAAATGAAAGTTTCTAAGGGTTCTTGTGGTGCAGAGGTAGTGTCCCTACTTCTGGACAAGGGGACCTCCAGAGGTGCATCGTAACATCTCTGACCAGGTTGATTTTGATTTGATTTGATTTGATTTGTTGTTGTCACATGTACCTAAATAGAGTGTTTTGCAGGCAGTACAGGCAGGTCATATCATACAAGGGCCTACAGATGGTAGGGGTTTTAGACAGAGCGAGGCAGATAAGGTTACAGCTGCACAGGTGATGCACAAAAGCAACATCAACATTAGATTTGAAATTAGTGAGGTCCACTCAAAAAATGGTTAGATTACTTACAGTTCTGCATGCTGTAAGGATGGTGTAGGAGGGAGGGCTTCAGGTATTTGGACAATTGGACTGCATTCTGGGGAAGGTGGGACCTGTACAAGCAGGTCGGGTTGCACCTGAACCAGAAGGGCACCAATATCCTGGGAGGTAGGTTTGCTAGCACTCTTCGGGGAGGTAACATCCCTTGGATCAGGAGCAGGAACAAGTCAATTGGCCCTTCAGAAAGGTCACGGTTGATCTGGTTGCTCAAGGTACTGCCTATCCTGGATAACCTCACTCCCGTTACTCATCAAGAGTAGAGTGCCTTCTGCCTTCAAAAGTATTTCAAGGCTCTGCTTTCACTGCCCTTTTGGGGAAAGAGACAGACAGCATTTGATATCATCTGCATTGTATGAGCCAGTATCAAATATCGCAAGATCAGAACAAATTGTCTTCTCATTTGTTTCACGGCTGGTTGTGGGATCTTTCTGTGCGTGAATTAAGAACAAAGAACAATACAGCACAGGAACAGGCTCTGAGACCTTCTAAGCCTGCACTGACACATTTTGCCCTTCCATTCTAAAACTGTCTTCACTCATGGGATCCATTTCCCTATATCCCCTACCTATTCATGTACTGGTCTAGATGCTTCTTGAATGCTGCTATAGTGTGTGTTTCCACCATCTCCTCTGGCAGCCTGGTCCAGGCACTCACCCACCTTTGTGTGAAAAACATACCTCACACATCTGCTTTAAACTTATGCCCTCGCACACCTTGAACTCGTGTCCCCTAGCAATTGACCCTTCGACCTTGAGAAAAAGCCTCATACTTTCCACTCTATCCATGCCATTCACAATCTTATAAAGTTTGACCAGGTCGCCCATCGGCTTCCTGCATTCCAGTGAAAACAAATCAACTCTATTCAACCTTTCCTCACAGCTAAAATCCCCCATATCAGGCAACATCCTGGTAAACCTTTTCTGTTCCCTCCCCAAAGATTCACCCTTCTTCTGAGAATGTGGTGACCAGAACTGTACGCAATATTCCCAGTGTGGCCTAATGAAAGTTCTGTAAAGCTGCAGCATAACCTGCCTATCCTTATACTCAATGAATAAAAACAAATCACTTTAGAACCATTCTGGTAAATACAGTACATAGTTTGAAACAAATTGACATTTATAGCCTTTGATATGACAATTGTTGTGAGATTTGAAAATTCATTAATTGGCTATGGAGTATTTTGAGACGTCCTGAATTTACTGCTACACTTCCCAACACTACAATGTGACCGCACTTCTGAAGGACTGAATTGGCTGTCCAGAGCTCTGTATTGGTGAAACTTGGGGCAAAAATAGGCCATTCAGTCCTTCCAGCCTGTTCTTCCGTTTCACATAGTCATTGTGTGATAACTATGTGATCTGCTTGTATTGCTCACAAGACAAAGCTTTCCACTGTGTCCCGGTACATGTGACAATAAATTCAATTCAATTCATTGTCTCTTAAACATAAAAATCCATCTCTTTCTTGAATATAATCAGCAACTTGGAATCCACAGCTTCTTGTGGTCACACACTTCACAGACTGACCAGCCTCTGCATGAAGAAATATTTCCTCATCTTAATCCTCAATGGCCTAACAACCTGTCCTCAGACTGTGTCCTCTGGTTTTAAACTCCCCAACCTGGGAAAATATCCTCCCTACAATCTAAACCCCAGAACAGTGAGCTGTCAGTCCTGTTCATGTTTCAGCCAAGTTTCTGTAAAAGCTCTGAAATCCCAATCCCATGTACTTAAACACACTCTGAGTTTATCAGCCTTATCTGGAAGACCCCTTGCACTGAAATAAATGCAATTTCGTTCTTCAGAGTTACAATGTACCCTGATTCTCTCTTTTCTTTCTTTTCTAATTGGTGTGCTCTCTTCACATTCAGAACCTTCCCCACCAACCTTTCTATTTACGCCATGACTTGTAATTCCTCCACTCTCCTCTCTATCTGTATAAAGTCTCTTTGGGTGGAACGAGCAAAGCTCCCTGCTAAGATATGGGTCCCTTTCCAGCTCGGGTAAGACCTATCCTCTTTGAACAGGTCTTTTCTGTCCCAGAGGAGACTCCAATGTGTGCAACTGGACTTGAAATCATACAGAACTGAGATTCCAGACAACATCTATGTTGATCTTAGCTGGGCAGTTGTAGGGGTGGCACAAGTTGAAGGAAAAATTGAGGACTGCAGATGCTGGAGATCAGAGTCAAAAAGTGTGGTGCTGGAAAGGTGTGGTACTGTGGTCAGGCAGCATCCGAGGAGCAGGAGAGTCGACGTTTCAAGCATAAGCCTTTCATCACATTCACGGTGAAGAGCTTATGCTCAAAACATCGACTCTCCTGCTCCTCGGCTGCTGCCTGACTGGCTGTGCTTTTCCAGCACAACACTACGTGGCACAGTTGAAGTCAACCTTCCTGAGGTAGAACAGGTAAGTGTTTGCACTTGATGCGGATAACTGGTCCCGTCTTGGAAACTGGTTTCTGCTGAGCACAGACGAGAGCATGATTTGAGGTGGGAACTTGACTGTCAGAAAAAGCTCCCAAGAAGCAGCTCCAAAGGAATTTTGAAGTCTGGCAGCACTGAGGGACTTGCATCTCAGCAAGTGCCTTCAGCTTTGAGCCAAGGGGGAAGTGGGTGGAAGTGTGGACAAGCCCCTGATCTCTCCTCGTGATGCTCTCTTGGGTGCAAAGCTCACCACCTCTTCTTGAAAGTGGTCCCTTTGAAGACAGGTGCAGGCAGCAGCCGCTTGAGTTCCTCCTCTTCACCCCCCCCTCCATTAGCCCTCCCCACCATCACCAACGACATCTGCCAACACGGATGAGGTTGGAGACGATGTGGTTTTGCCAAGAGGCTCCTTCACCTCATCCCAACAACAGTCTACTCACTCTCACTGGATGTCATTTCTCTGCTTTGCAGAGAAGATTTACCAGGATGTTGCCTGGAATGGAGAGGAAGTCGTACGAGGATAGGTTGAGAGTTCTCGGTCTTTTCTCATTGGAACGGCGAAGGATGAAGGGTGACTTGATCGAGGTTTATAAGATGATCAGAGGAATAGGTAGAGTAGACAGTCAGAAACTTTTTCCCCGGGTACAACAGAGTGTTACAAGGGGACATAAATTTAAGGTGAAGGGTGGAAGGTATAGGGGAGATGTCAGGGGTGGGTTCTTTACCCAGAGAGTGGTGGGGGCATGGAATGCGCTGCCCGTGGGAGGGCAGAGTCAGAATCTTTGGTGAAATTTAAGCGGCAATTGGATAGGTACATGGATGGGTGCTTAAGCTAGGACAAATGTTCGGCACAACATCGTGGGCCGAAGGGCCTGCTCTGTGCTGTATTGTTCTATGTTCTATGCAAAACACTCTCCTTAGGCTGGTCTTGAACCTGTTGGTTCAAGCTTCTGCCTGATGGCAGAGGTTTGACGAGAGTATGATTGGGGTGGGAGGGGTCATTGATGATGCTGGCAGCCTTTTCCCAGCATCTGGAGGTGTAAATGGAGTCCATGGATGGGAGGCTGGCTTCCATGATGGTCTGGACTGTGCACACAACCTTCTGTAGTTTCTGATGATCCCGGGTAGAACACTTGCCGTCCCAGGCCATTATGCACCCGGATAGAATGCTTTTGTTGGTGCACCTGTAAACGTTGATGAGGATCCTTATAGGCATGTTGAATTTCTTAAGCCTCCTGAGGAAGAGGAGACATTGTTGTGCCTACCTGACCATCCCATCAATGAGGGAAATCCAGGACAGATTGTTGGTTATTGTCACTCCTTGGAACTAGACGCTCTCGACCCTCTCCATTTCAGCTCCATTGATGTAGAATAGGCTGTGTGTTTCTCCTTTCTTTCTGAAGTCAATAATCAGTTCTTTAGTTGTGCTAACATTGAGGGAGAGATTGTTATTTTTGAACCAAGACACTGAGTATTTTATGTCCTTCCTGTATTCTGACTCTCAATGCTTGATATCCACCCTACAATGGTGGTGTCATTAACCAACCTGCACCTGGAGCTCAGACGAAATTTGGTCACATAGTCATGAGCGTATAAGGAGGATAGTAGGGGGCTGAGTGTGCATCCTTGCAGGATGCCAATGTTGAGGCTTATCGTGAAGGAAATGCTGTTGTCTATCTTCACTGATTGTGGTCTGTGCGTCAGGAAGCTGAGAACCCAGTTGCAGGGGGCAGAGCTGAGACCTCGGTCTCAGAGTTTTGAGTTTAGTTCGGTTGAAGGTGGAGCTGTAGTCGATAAATAGGAGCCTGACATAGGTATTCTTATCCAGATGTTCCAGGGATGAATGTAGGGTTAGGGAAACAGCATCCGTTGTGGACCTGTTGCACTGGTAGGCAAATTACAAGGGATCGAGGCAGGCTGGGAGGTGATATGAGCCATGATTAACGTCTCGAAGCACTTTGTGATTATGGAGATCAGAGCCATCAGTGCAGTTGTTGTTGAGGTACGTTGCATGTGTTTTTTAGTACTGGGATGACAATGGTCTTCTTGAAGCAGGTGGGGACTTCAGATTGGAGCAAGAAGAGGTCAAAGTTGTCAGCAAATACTCCCGCCAGCTGGTCTGCACTTGATCTGAGTACACAGCTGGATTAAGCAAAATACTGAAAGATTATTAATTTGAGATAATTGGTTATGGAGTCAGGCCTTCCACATCTGGGTCTTGTCTGGCATTTATAAAAACCTCCAGAATCAACCTCAGTCCAGCATCATCAGGATGAGGATTGATAAGATCAAGCTGTGATGAGAAGAAATTTCTTCATTCGATGATTATCAATCTTTGGCATCCTTTACCTCAGAAATATTTGGATGTCCTCGTTTCATATATTCAGAGTTGAGATAGGCAGATCTTTATACCACATGAGTATCTGGAGATATGAGGTTAAGAAATAAAACTGAATTCAGGTTAAAGATCAACCAAGATCTCGTTGAATATTGGAGCAAGCAGAGGGAGGTATGTTTATAATTCTATTCCTATTTGGTAAGTCTTATTTTCATATACTTAATAGAAAGGGACAATTTTTTTTCAAATTTTTTAGGGCTGTCCCCATTTTGAGGTGATTATTCCATGGCATCAGTTGATTGCAGCAGGGATGTCAATGCTGTACATCTGACACACGGGCAATATGTATTCATGGAGCCTTCACACTGGTCTGCACCCAAAGTGTTGCAGGAACCCTGCTCACCACCTCCCGCCACTCCACTCCAATCCTTCAGGTTTGCTAGCACTGCAACCCCTTTCCCACAATTGCTGCAGCATTGCTGGTTGACCAGTAGCCACACCCTCTCTCCCACTGTATCTCAGATTCCCCCAGCACCATTATCCCTTCCTTCCCCTCCATTCTTGATGTTCATCAAAATATCCTTTAATTTATTCCTTGACTCACTTTGCTGTGAGTCTCAAGGGCAACTGGGGATGGCAACAATTCCTGCTCCAGCCAACAGCGGCCACAACCTATGAATGAATTTTAAAAACTTCTCCATCATGAATTTAAGGTTAAAACTGAAAAAGGTTTTTGTTTTAGATGTATTCATGGACATGAAGATCGTTGGCTGAGCAAGGAATTATTGCCCATCCCTAGATATTTTTGGGAAACTGGTGGTGAGTTGCCTTCTTGAACCACTGCAGGCCTTTTGCTGCAGATAGCTCCACGATGCCATTAGGAAAGGAGTTCCAGAATTTTAACCCAGTGACGATGAAACACTGGTGACACATTTCCAATTCAGCATGGTCAGTGTCTCAGACCAGAATTTATAAATGGTGGTAATCCCATATATCTGTCGCCCTTGTGCTTGGACCAGGCCAGACCCCTTCAAAACCTTTTTAGAAGGTAGCCTAGACCCTAACTTTTCTTATTTTCAAGGCGGATGTGATGTGGATATTCCAGGTGTGATGCAGCTGATCAAACCACTCAGCTTTAAGCAAAACAGAATTTATTTAAGTTTACTGTTGAGACACGAACAAAAGAAAATGGAATTTAGAATAACTTAACTATTGGAAAACTTAACCGACCCAATAAAGCAACTTAACTAAGGAACTGATTCAATCCAGTAATATCTCATAAACGCGCCCCTTGGCAAAAAGGTAAATTGAAACACAGATTCTTACAGGCAGGAGGGAATAACTTCCAAAGGGATTTCAGAGAGATAGTCAATCAGGAATCATTACTAAGCTTGCAACCTTTCCTGGACTCCAGCATTTTGTGACTGCCACAGCTAAATCAAACTAGAGAACTGGCCATTCTCTTGCCATTGCTAAACTAGGCTCTTCCTAGACCCCTCAGCACCTCTGCCTTTATGATCTCTCTTTAAAAAAAACACAAGGACAAAATAAATATGTTAAAGTGACAGCATTGTCACACTTGTCCTTCTAGATGGTAGCGGTTATAGATTTGAAAGGTGCTGTCTAAGTAGCCTTGATGAATTTCTGTGATGCATCTTATAAAAAGATATACACTGCTGCTCTTGAATGTTGTGGAGAGAACAAATATTTGTGGATGTGGTATCAGTCAAGTAGGCTGCTTTGAGCCGCATGGTATCAAGATTCTTAAGTGTTGTTGGAGCTGCACTCATCCTGGCAAGTGGGGAGTATTCCATTACAGTCCTGGCTTATGCCTGTAAATGGCAGTCAGGCTTTGGGGAGTCAGATGGTGAGTTACTCTCTCCAATATTCCTCACCATGTATTCCATTGTTAATACAGCTAGCTGAAAATGTGTTGCTGGAAAAGCTCAGCAGGTCAGGCAGCATCCAAGGAGCAGGAGAATCAACGTTTCGGGCATGAGCCCTTCTTCAGGAATGAGGAAAGTGTGCCAAGCAGGCTAAGATAAAAGGTAGGGAGGAGGGACTTGGGGGAGGGGCGTTGGAAATACGATAGGTACACCAGGTTGTAGTCCAACAGGTTTATTTGGAAGCACCAGCCTTCGGAGCACTGCTCCTTCATCAGGTGGCTGTGGAGATTATAGGACATAGAATTTTTAGCAAATGTTTACAGTGTGATGTAACTGAAATGACATGTTGAAAAAAGACCTGGATTGTTTGTTAAGTCTCTCATCTTTTCGAATGACCATGTTGGTTTCAGTTCTTTCATTTGTAAATCACAGAACTTTCTTAAAGTTACATTCTCAAGTGAACTTTAACAATAGGTGTCATGTCGGCCCAGATAGTGCATTGAAGGTGTGAGGTGCCCTGTGTGAGGCTGCCTGTGCCCCAATGTTCAGACTGATTCTAATCTAAAAAAAGGGATTTACAGA
>NC_057714.1:41804863-41814276 GCF_004010195.1 Chiloscyllium plagiosum | reverse complement strand
GGGAGATGATGGTTTGGTGGTGGGAGGTGGGGTCATGGTCAAGGAGGCAGTAGGAGGAGGTGTCCGCGGGGGCGGGGTTACGCGTGGTGACAGAGATCGGCGTGGGGGCGGGGTTAGGCGTGGTGACGGATATCGGCGTGGGGGCGGAGTCGCATGCGGCGTGGTCGTTGTGCAGGTGAGTGATGTCACTGGGGGCGGAAGTGGCTGTGGCGACACTGTTAATACAGCTAGGAGAAAGTGAGAACTGCAGATGCTGGGGATCAGAGCTTAAAAATATGTTGCTGGAAAAGCGCAGCAGGTTAGGCAGCATCAAAGGAGCAGGAGAATCGACGTTTCGGGCATAAGCCCTTCTTTAGGAACATTCCTGAAGAAGGGCTTATGCCCGAAACTTCGATTCTCCTTCTCCTTTGATGCTGCCTGATCTGCTGCGCTTTTCCAGCAACATATTTTTAAGCTCTGTTAATACAGCTAGTCTAGTTCAGTTTCAGGTTAATGGGTTCTGAGGGGTTAAATCAAGGTTAAATCTGTAAAACTCCAAAAATGAATAATTGAGTAAAAAATGTCCTTCAAAGCATGGTGTATACATTTAAATAACGTTGAGGTTGAAGGATTGTTGTTAAACTTCATGCTTCCTTGAAACTTTCATTTGGTGCATTTTCCAATCAGTACTGTAGAGGGCAGCAAATCTCTACATTGTGCACCACTTAATGTTTCAATTTGAATTGTGGAAATCAAATATTTATATGATAAAATTCAAAAATTAAATTGATGAATCGAAATAAAAATATTTTTACTAGATACTTCACTAATTACTGCAGAGACATTCTGAAAAATAAGATGTCAAATAGATTGGCTAATGTATCCATAGAAAAGATGTCTAATTTTTTTTTTGTTTGGAAGCTAAGATTTTATTACTTTTTACATGATGGTACAATCTCTCTAAAACATTCTGTTTCTTAAAACTATCATGCGTTTTGCAAATCTAACTGCTTCTACTTCTCGCAAAATCGTCATCGTGTACAGCACATTAAGGAACTGGGTGAAGCAAAAATGTTCAGATTTAATCTGATTGTTGGTCAGATTCCAGACAGGTAGCTGCCAAGAATGCTACTCTGCTTGAGGTCATTTGGTGAAGGAAACTAAATAAATATTTAATAAAAGAGATAATATTTAAAGGTTTATTTCATTACCATTGCAAAGTCTTTTATACAATTGAATGAATATTGAATTCCAATTACTATTTTTATGGAGACAGATGGACATTCAGTCTAGATGCCATATTATAACTATGGATTGGGTTAATTGCCAGTGTGATTGTATGAACACAGTACAGGATTTGGGACGAAAGTCTTTATAGTAGGTGCTTTGTTACAAATCGCCAATGGTTTATGATCTGTGCCAAAACGCTATAGTAAGGGCAATCAAATTTAAAAGTACAAATATCAGTAACTTGGTTAAATTGGAGTATTGAGTCCTGTTTTGCATCCCTCACAACATGTTCCAGATTACAGTGTTTGAAAAGGTTTCTAACTCGGGTTGTGTGTAGTCATAGATTTGTTCGCAGAGCTGATATGTTCTTCAGCAAAAGATTCATCACCTCGCTAGGTAACACCGTCAGTGCACCATTTGTGAAGCGTTAGTAATCTGTTCCACCTGGTATTTATGTGCCACTGTTTTCTGGCATTTCTGGTTCCGTATCTGGTTGGGTTGTATGTGTTCAAAATGGCAGTGGAATAGCAACACAAAGTGCAGGCTCCTCAGGCCAGGAGATCGGAGTTCATCTACTTTGTCTGCTTTACTTTATTTTCTTTCTATGCTTTTTAAAAATGTTTCCATTTATTATGGTACCTTACCTTCTTTTAACAACTTCATGGAAGGAGTCTTCTCCTGGTCCAGGCCCAGCGACGAGCTGACTTCCAATGGCCCAGAATGGTGGTATAGGCCTATTGCCTAGTGGACCAGAATCCCAGTGTGGCAGTCTCAGCCAGCTATGTAGGTCTTCCTCGACAGCTTTTGGATCTTCCAACAGCCTTGGGTGGAGGTCTAGGCCTGGCAAGGAGGTCCTGTTTTGCTGTGGTGGGGTGGTCTCAGCCCAGCCCTGCGTGTCTGTTTTGGTCCAGTTTTCTAGGGCACCCCGAACCCAGGAACCACTCATTGAACTGTGATGAACCTTTACTGTTTTTTTACTTATTTATGACTTCTGTCATTAATTTAGCTGCTGTGGTATGGCGACTTTTAAACTTCTCACTGTCTTTTTGTAAAAATACAGGTAACAATAAATTGCTATTCTAATCTATTCTATGTTGAAGCAGAGGTCCTAACAAAGATCCTGAATAGGGCAATGGGATTAAAACCTCAGATGGCATCATACCAAGCTCTGAGTGGTGTGGGCTATGGCGAGATTAGTGGTAGAACCAGTGAGATGTTTGGAAAAGTCCTTCCTGACACTGAGATCACCTTGCCACATCTTGGAGCTTTTCCCAAGTGGCATGGTTAGATTCTCAGTAGGGAGCAACAAGTCCACAGTTGACATTCATTTTTGCTATCCAGTGCTATCAGTTCAACATGATGTGAATCCAGGTGCTGCCTCCCTGGTGTCTTTGGAAAGGATGTCACAGAACAGCTACAGGACATTTTTCTGGGGAGGCTGAACTACCAGAAGTTGTGCTCCATGTTGGTCGGAAACATCTCTGGGAGTTAGGAAGGAGATTGCAAAGCATAGCCTCCAAAGTATTAATCTTAGAATTCCTACCAGTCTCGTAATGTGAGCACAAAAACGGGAGAATGGAGTGTTTGAAACTGGGTTGGAAATCTAGTATAGGAGGGAGGGCTTTAGATTGCTGAGGTACTAGAACTAGTTCTGGTACAGGGGGGAATCTGTGCAAGATCAACAGCTTGCATCTTGACAGGCCAGTGCTAACATCCTCACTGGGAGATTTGCTAGCATTGTTTAGGAAAGTTTAAATTAGATTGGCAGGGAGTGGGAACCTAAAGAGAGCCTCCGTTTCAAAGAAAGACAAGCCAGGAAACAGAAGTATAAGGGTAAGCAGCAAAAATAAAGACCAGACAAAACGATGGTAAGCATTGAATGGGAGAATTTATCGGCTTAATTAAAGACACTCTGTCTGAATGCATTACAAAAAGGCTAATGATTTGAATCTATAACTGAAGGCAATAGATACAACTTAATTGCCAATATGACGATGTAGCCATAGGGTGAGTAGGATTGGAACTGAATATCCAAAAATAGTTGGCAATTAGGAGGCATATGCAATAAGGAAAAGGCAATGGGGAAAGCTTCCTAATAAGAGGTACATTAATCAGAGAGGAACTTAGATTGAAAGATCAAGAAGTGAAATTAATTTGGCTGGTGTTAAGAAAGAGCAAGGGGGTAGTGAACATTAATGGGAGATATTTACAGATGCAGCAAACTGTAGTGACAATGTTGGGCAGAGTATAAATCAAAAAGTTAGAGATACATGTCGTGTGGGTAATAAAGGGCAACTTTAATTTACACGTCGGCTGAGTTGACTGGGTTAACCAAATCAGCAGTAATGCTGCAGTGGATAAAGTTCTGGAATGTTTTCGATAAGATTTTCTGGTTCAGAATGCTGAAGAGTCAATTTGGATTCTGGCTATTTTTGACTTAGCGTGTCATGAAGAGGGATTAATTAATAACCTTGATTTGAAGGAGCCATTCTGCAATTTTGACAAGAATATGATGGAATTTCACATGAGGTTTGAATATGACTTAGTTCATTCAGAAATTAGAATTTTAAATCTGAAGAAAGGGAATTATGAAGATATGAGCAGAAAGTTTACTACGATGAATTGGAAAAATAAACTAAAAGCTTTAGTTATAAGCTTTAACATTAGAAAGACAATGACTAGTATTTAAAGAAATACATGATCCACAACAGATATACTTTCCTCTCGGCACAAACACCAAATGGGAAAAGTAAATCAAATGTGGCTAACAAAAGAATTTTAAAAATTGCTTTAAATCAAAGCAAGTGGCTTATAAAGATCTCTGAAAAAGTGGTATGCCTGAGGGTTGGGAGCAATTTAGAATCTAGCAAAGGAGGACTAAACAAAACCGATGAAGGGAGAAGTGAAGATGAATGCAAGCATGGAACATAAAGGCAGACTATTTAGTTATGCAAATTAACCTTATTAAGTAGTATTTCTTTACTTATACATTTTTACCAAAACAATTCCTCATTCTTCGAGCTACATAGCATAGAACCAGCCCTTAGCCTACCATGTCAATACTGACTAACAAACACCAAACTATAATAATCCCTTTCAGTACAATGCCCTGGTATTTTAAGTGCTCATCCAGATGTCTCTTAAATTTTGCAAGCTCTTAGGCAGCAGGTTCTATACTTCCATCCCCCTCAGGATGAAATAATCTTTTCTCAGGTCTCTTCTAAACCAATTACTCTTCACCTAAAGCTTGTACCCTCTGGTCTTAGACACATCTGGCTCTGTCAATGCCACTCATAATTTTGTATACCTCAGCCAGATCACTCCCTTCAGCCTTGTCTGCTCCAGGGAAAACAAACCTAGCCCATATTGTCTCTTGTCATAACTGAGATTTTTCATCCCAGGCAACATTCTGATGGATCTCCTGTGCATCCTCTCCAGTGCAATCATATCCTTTTGGAAGTGTGGCAATCAGAACTGCAGTACTCTCCAGTATTGCACCTGAGGCCTAGCCAATGTTTTATAAAGTTTTGTAACAAAAGTCTCCTTGCTCATGTATTATACATTCCGGCTAATGAAGGCAAGCATTCCACATGACGTTTTCACTTACCCTGTCTACCTCTGTTGACAGCTTCAGGAATCTATTGACTTGTTTACCAAGGTCAATTTGTTCTTCAGTACTCCCCCCCAGAGACCTACTATTTATTGTGTAGATCCTTCCCTTATTAGACCTCCCATAAACGATCTCTCTGTTTGTTCCTTTGGTCCCCATTGTTTATGGATTTTTTGTTGTATCTTCTACAAAGAAGGTAGATACAAACTGTGTTTAATGCCTCTACAATTCCTTTCTTTTCCATTATAATTTTACCAGCCTATGCCTCTAATAGACCAACTTTTATTTTCATTAATTCTTTCCAATGTACAAATGTATAGAAAGGTGTGCAACCTGTGTTGATCTCTTTCTCGTCTATTCTCATATCTTAGTCTGTTCCCTTATTTCATTGTATTGTTTTGCTGAATTCTAAAGTCTTCCAATACTCAGGCTTACTAACCTTTTTAACAATATTATAAGCCTCTTTGTTTTAGCAGTATCTTTAGCTCCACATTTCAGCAAGATGGGGAAGGAATTAATCATAGATGCTAAATACTGCACAGACTTAAACCACAGGTGAGGGAATTCTTTTGAAAATCCAATTAAAAATAAGACAAAAAAAATCCAATAAAATAAAATACCAATAAATAATGTGTGATTGTGTGAAATATATCCTATAGATAAAGTAAAAAAATAAAATGTGCACCTGTCAATGATGATTTTAAGAAGCATTACTTCCAGGTCAGAGCCTATGACAATCTTGAATGCCAAGCATTTAAGTGAATTCAGCAGGTTCCATACATTTCATATGATTTAATTTTACATGAACTGATTTCTGGGCTTGATGTTCGATGTGCCAGGATGTATAATTCATAACATCTATGCCATATACAGACGGCAATACATTTTTATTTATTTATTCATTTGTGGGATGTGGGCATCGCTGTCTGGCCAGCATTTATTGTCCATTCCGAGTTGCCTTTGAGAAGGTGATGGTGAGGTGCCTTCTTGAACCATTACAGTCCACCTGCTGTGAGTTAAATGCTCTTAGGGAGGGAATTCCAGGATTTGGACCAAGCGACAATGAAGATATGGTCATATATTTTTTAGTCAGGCTGGACAGGAACTTGAAGGTGGTAGTGTTCCTTTGTATCTGCTGCCCTTATCCTTCTAGATGGAAATGATTTAGAAAGTGCTGTCTGAGGATCTTTGGTGAATTTCTGCAGTGCATCTTGTAGATAGTACACACTGCTGCTGCTATCAACAGTGGAGGGGGTGGATCCTTGTGGGGTACAGTGCCTATCAAACAGGCTGCTTTGTCCTGGATGGTGTCAAACTTCTTGAGTGTTGTTGGGGATACACTCAGCCAGGCAAGTGGGGAGTATTCCATCACACTCCTGACTTGTGCCTTATAGATGGTGGACTGGCTTTGGGAAGTCAGGAGGTGAGATACTTGCCACAATATTCCTAACCTCCGATCTGCTCTTAAAGCCACTGCATTTATGTGACAAGTCCAGTTGAGTTTTTTTCATCAATGATAACTCCCAAGATGTTGATAGTGGGGGATTCAGTGCTGATAATACCATTGAATGTCAAGGGGTGGTAGTTTGATTGTCTCTTGGTGGGGATGGTCATAGCCTGGCATTTGTGTGGCATGAATGTCACTTGCCACTTTTCAGCCCATGCCTGCATATTTCCCAGATCTTGTTGCATTTGGACATGGACTGCTTCAGTATCAGAGGAGTCACGCATGGTGCTGAACATTGTGCAATCATTGGCGAACATTCCCACTTCTGATCTTATGATGATGGGAAAGTCATTGATGAAGCAGCTGAAGATAGTTGGGACTAGGACACTACCCTGAGGAACTCCTACAGCGATGTCCAGGAGCTGAGATGACTGACCTCCAACAACCACGACTATCTTCCCAGCTCTGATGAAGAGCATCTGGACTTGAAATGTTAGAGTGCTCCCTCTTCATGGATGCTGTCTGATCTGTTGTGATTTCCAGCATTTGTTGTCTTCAGTACAGATCCCAACTTCTGCAGTAATTTGTTCCACCAACCTCCTATGTGTCAGGTATGACTATAACAACCGGAAATTTTATCCCTGTTATCCATTGATTCCAGGTTTGCTCGGGCTCCTTGATGCCACATTTAGTCAAATGCCACCTTGATGTCAAAGGCTGTCACTCTCACCTCACCTCTGGAACTCAGTTCTTTTGTCCATATTGAACCAAGGCTGTATTGAGATCGGGAGCTGAGTGATCCTGGTGGAACCCAAACTGAGCGTTACTGAGCAGGTTTTTGCTGAGCAGGGGCTGCTTGATAGCACTGTTGATGACACCTTCCATCACTTTACTGATGATCAACAGTAGACTGATGGGGTGGTAATTAGCTGGCTTGGATTTGTCCTGCTTTTGATGTACAGGACATACTTGGGCAAATTTTCACATTGTCGGGTACATGCCAGTGTTGTATCTGTACTGGAACAGCTTGGCTCGGGGAGCGGTAAGTTCTGGAACACAAGTGTTCAGTACTGTCGCCGGAATGTTGTCAGGGGCAATAGCCTTTACAGTATCCAGTCCCTCCTGCATTCTTCATTGAATCAGGCTTGATCCCCCGGCTTGATGGTAATGGTTGAGTGGAGGATTTGCTGGGCTGTGAGGTTACAGATTGTGCTGGAGTACAATTCTGCTGCTGTTGATGGCCCACAGAGCCACTTGGATGTCCAGTCTTGAGTTTGTGGATCTGTTCAAACTCTGTCCCATTTAGTACATTGATAGTGCCACACATGACGGAGGTTATTCTCAATGTGAAGGCTAGACTGTGTCTCAACAAGGACTATGCAGTGGTCGCTCTTACTGATACTGTCATGGACAGATGCATCTGCAGTCGGCAGATTGGTGAGGATGAGGTCAAGTATGTTTCTCCCTCATATTGGCTCTCTCCCCACCTACTGCAGACTCAGTCGAGCAATTATGTCTTTTGGGACCTGACCAGCTCAATCAGTAGTACTGCTGCAGAGCCACTCTTGGTAATGGACATTGAAAACCCCAACCAAAGTATGTTTTGTCCCCTTGCCATCCTCAGTGCTTCCTCCAAGTGTTGTTCAACATGGAGGAGTACTGATTCATCAGCTGAGGAGGACAGTGCATGATAATCAGCCGGAGGTTTCCTTATCCATATTTAATCTGAAGCCATGAGACTTCATAAGGACTCCCAGAGCAACTCCTTCCTGACTATATACCACTGTGCCACCACCTCTGCTGAATCTATCCTACCGGTGACACAGGACATATCCAATGAGGGTGATGGTGATGTCAATCATACCATGGAGAGGGAGCACTCTAACATTTCAAGTCCAGATGCTCTTCATCAGAGCTGGGAAGATAGTCGTGGTTGTTGGAGGTCAGTCATCTCAGCTCCTGGACATCGCTGTAGGAGTTCCTCAGGGTAGTGTCCTAGTCCCAACTATCTTCAGCTGCTTCATCAATGACTTTCCCATCATCATAAGGTCAGAAGTGGGAATGTTCGCCAATGATTGCACAATGTTCAGTGCCTGGGCCATGGGAGGTGATGGCCTCATGGTATTATAACTAACTTATTAATCTAGAGGCCCAGGTAATGTCCTGAGGACTCAGGTCCTAATCTCACCACACAGATGACGGAATTTCAATCCAATTTAAAAAATTTGGAATTAAGAATCTACTGATGACTATGAAACTATTGTCGATTGTCAGGAAAATCCCATCTGTTTCACTAATATCCGTCAGGAAAGGAAATCTACCATCCTCACCTGGTCTGGTCTACATGTGACTCCAGACCCACAGCAATGTGGTTGACTCTGAACTGTCATTTGAAATGGCCTAGCAAGCCATTAACTGGTCCTGAACAGGGTTTATAAAAGGACACTAAGATGTCCCTAAGCATTGATGATAAACACTTTACTGACCCCAACCTTCTTCTTTGAATCATTTTATTTGCAAGTTTTAAGTGCGATTATGAAGCTATTTGGATGCACATACTAATAGCTTCTTTTAAAAAAATTACACTACTAAACAATGCACATAAAATCAGACACAAAGTCATAAAAGGTAACTTTGAATTAAAAGGTTGTTTCTAGAAAGCATTTTGGTATATTTTATCTGCCAGGGCATTCTATTTGTGGAATAGGAGTAACAATGTTCATCTGGGAAGGGCTGTAGAAACATTTTTATCAGCTCTTCAGCCCAATTTATGTTTTTGCAGATTATAAGTTATTCTGTTAGGACACTTGCCAAGTGTCAATTTGAATGGCACAGATCAGTTTCTGGTGACCAGGAATATGAAAGGATGTGCTGCAAAGGTCAAATAAATCACAGCCCGTACTGAAGGCATTAGCACTGATGTGACAATCCATTAGTAACAGCTTTACTGTTAACTTCCTTTACAAATCTTAAACATTAATCCATTTTCTGTTCCTGTAGGTACCTACTTACTATTTATTTTATTGCATTTAGAACATAGAACATAGAACAGTACTGCACAGAACAGGCCCTTCAGCCCACGATGTTGTGCCGACCACTGATCCTCATGTATGCACCCTCAAGTTTCTGTGACCATATGCATGTCCA